>NC_081800.1:7287774-7587774 GCF_963082965.1 Carassius carassius | reverse complement strand
GCTGTATAATTGAAATTCATTTGATACGATCTTAAAAAAATTTAGACATCAAAAATAGAAGATGCGTTTTTTTCAAAGCTGATACAAATACCATATATATTATACTGTGTATATATATATATATATATATATATATATATATATATATATATATATATATATTTATTATTATTTTTTTTTTTAGCGCAGTCTACTTTCCTGGCTGATCGATGAGGACACATACTAAGTCTGGTGGCCTCTGTTCTAACTAGGTCAATGCGTATGTGACTGCAAACCTGAAATTTGTTCCCTTTTATTAATGTAGTCACTGCATTTTTTAATAAAAAAGGCAATATATTGATTTATGTATCATATATTCATGATGATTCTGCTGGGTTTGTAATGTGCTATTAAGTTCCGTTCAAGATGTGCCATTACACTAGATTTGCAATTCCTTTGTGCAAACTTACTTATATTATCAAAGGCACATGAATATTAACATATAGCTCTCCTACATATCTTAATTTTCAAACTCTTTAAATGTTTCCAAACATTCACACAAAGCCACCTTACCTGTAGACTGGAGATTGCTGAGGGTGGGGTCATCAGATTTTGCTCCAGAAGAGGGTTGAGAGGGGTGGTGCCGGGCAGATGAGTGGCACGCCAGTAGACCTCCATATATTCAGCGAGGTGCTCACATGCGTCCTCCAACTGGTTCTCATCCAAAATGACATCAAACATCTCCTGATGGGGAGACAGGGTGGAGGAGAAGATGATATGCAGGGGATGGAATTAGAAGATATTATATTAAATATCTTATGATGGTGGTCAGGTGATGGGAGATGATGTTGAGCGACAGGTAGGATAATGGCTCTATGGAACAACATGCAATATGACTTTTGTCAGAATGTGGTTTGGAAAAGCAAGCATCTACGTCAATAGAATTGTAGGAAGGCCAGTCAATCAAGTGAGAATGAGGAACAAACATTTAAAATTACACCATTTCAACAACAATATGAGACTCAAATTTACCTTCCTTTTCAAATAACACACAATAAAAAAACAATTTAAATCAAACAGATGTGCCCTAAATGAAAAGCCCTTAAAAAGCTCAGGGGGATAAACAAAGGCCTCCTGTAGCAAATTGATGCGCATAATAATGACTTGAATGTAGTTTGCGCCAACAGTTGTACACAGAAGCAGTTACAGGTGCATGACATATGAGGTCAGCGTTGCGCATGCACCGGTGAGTCTTGTGAAAACCAATATTTGTTTACAGAATCAAAAGAAGCAAAGTTTCCTTACTTTAGCAAAGAAAAACCAGTCTCCTTTTGGGCTTATATCGAAATCCTCTGACATTTCTTCTTTACAAATCCTTGTTTTGTACTTCTAATTAGTGACCGTTGTTTCGATCTCTCCACTGCGTTTCCATGTGCGTTACTTCTGAGCGGTGCATGTGCAAAGCTGACCTCATACGTAATTTCCCCTAACTGCTTCCATTTACAACAGTGAGCGCAAGTTAGATTCAAGTGATTATTACATTTTAAATATGGATAATTTATTTACAAAAACACACCTTTGTTTACCCCCCAGAGCAGTATGAGACACTTTTATTTTTATTTTTATGGAAAGGCCTTTTTTATTTCATGTCTCTTAGACTGAAGCAATGCAACACACGCCGACTGCAATGATAGAGCTTGAAAGATCAAAAAAAAAAAATGTTATACTATGACTGGATTCGTCTGAAAGAAGGAAGTCATATATACCTAGGATGCCCTGGGGGTGAGTAAAACACAACATAATTTTCATTTTTGGATGAACTAACCCTTTAACTAATTAAAGCTATTTATATAGAGGACAAACAGCTAAATTATTTTAGATTTTGAATATTTCATCAAAACAATTAAATTTTGTTGTCATTTACGCACACTTGTTTAGTTCCAAAATGGGAAAAATGGGAAAGAAGTTGCAATGAATGGGTACTTTGAGGCTTCAAAAACGAAGCAAAAGCACCATAAAAGTCAGCAAGTGTTCTGAAACAATGCAATAGGTTTGCATGAGAAAGGTTGTTATGAAAATAGTGTCATCCATCCTAGCTCTTATTGGACAGTCTTCATGAAAGAACATTCAGAACTGGTTTTGTAAACCAGTACCCCTTTTCCACCAAGGCAGTTTGAGTGCTGGTTCAGAGCCAGAGCCTACTTTCAAATTGGTTTCTCTGTCTTTCGACAACCAAAGCACCAGCTCCGATACAGGAAAAGTGGTTTGTAAGTAGCACCAAAACATTGCTGGTCTAGAAGTAAGAACGGTTTGCATCAGGGGTTGATGAACAACAAGAGGAACAGAAAACTTTTGACCACCATATTTTTTTTTTATTAGCAGCTAAACATGAACACTTTGAATTCGCAGTGTTTGGACGTCGATGTAGGTTTGCAAAGCTATGAACATCAATAGCAATGCAATGTCCTCCACTGTTGATTGTGTTTAGGCTTGTTCGGGCTGCATCGGCGCTGCCGCAGACAACTCTTTATGCTTTTGGATCACTTTCGCGGTGCTTTGGTGTTGGGCTGCATGACGCCAATGCATCTTGAAAAAAACCTGTTATGTTTGGCTCTGCCACACTGTCACACTGAGACTTATTCACTGACATAAGACATGGCTCTGTGGTGGCTCTGTAGCCTGTGGAAAGGCAAACCGGGTCTTAGAAGGCTCGCCAGTTAAACCAACTACAACAGGGGATAGCACTGACTCTGAACTAGCACCAGGTTCATGCTGCTGGAATTCATTACAAACACCCCTGAAAAAGTCTCAAGAATCAGACATTGCTTATACTTTTATGGTGCTTTTGTGTCCTTAAACCTTAAAGCTCCAGTCCCTATTTCTTGTAATTCCTTGAAGAAGAGCACAAAAAATCATTACGGTTTCTCAAAATATCTTCTGTGTTCCAGAGAACAAAATGAGGGGGAGTAAATTATCTTTTGGAAAAGTATTTTTTCATTAACTTTTTCAGTATATAACGTAATGCTTTGGAAGCCCTCAAAACTTCAGCCTATCGCCGCCTTTTTTAGGGTAAGGAAATATTGTAAAAAGCCTACTACAACTACTACTACTACTACTATCTACTACTACTACTATCTATTAAAAATGGATCCTAACAACATTACCATACTAACACTAATGTTGAATCGACAGTGTTCTCTAAATAATGCATGTGTGTTTAACTTCAATAACTTACAGGAGGACATTGAGACAGTTTATCTGCTGCCATCATCTGAACATTGAGGTGTTTGCTCTGTGATTTACCCCTCGACTTTATCAATCGCTGTAGGACCTGCCAAAAAATAAGAGAAATCAAATAAACTGTGCACATTTTGATGGGTTCAGATCCCGGACGAGCCCCCGATTGTTAAATATTTTCCCCATCTAGGGGGCTGGAGAAAAGGTGCAAAAAAAAAAAAAAGGTTTTTGGAGATCATCACTCCTGTCCCAGCCAGCAATCACCACACAATCACACAACAACAAAGTATCTATTTTGCTTTAGACAGAGTTATAATAATTTTTATATAGATAACATTTTCAGCATATTACTTTAAATAGTGTACACGTGATCATCAGACTCACCTTTGGAGAGGTGACTTTGACGTACACAATAATAGGAGCTAATGAGGTTTTAGCTAGCTGTGCTGGATGGTTAATGGTGTCTGCATCTAGAATCACCAGCTGAAGGGTTTTGGCCAGCTCAAATATTCTCTCGATCTCACTCTGTACTTCCGCTGAGTGGGCAAACAGACAAATAGCACAAAAAAGGGAGAAAATGCTCAAAAGCTCTAATGTACCTACAGAGCTCAACAATAACATACACTGAACAAAATTATAAACGCAACACTTTTTTGTTTTTGCCCCCATTTTTCATGAACTGAACTCCAAGATCTAAGACTTTTTTTTATGTATACAAAAGGCCTATTTCTCTCAAATATTGTTCACAAATCTGTGTTAAGCCGGGCATACACTTGGCGATTTTCATCCGATTTTGAGCCGAATTCTGGCAACACGGCGTGTAGTGTGGACTGAAATGATGGAGGGAAAACTTGTGGAGTTATGGCAAAGTAAAATAAAAATAAAAGAGGGAAGAAAACGCCTGCTTACCTCCAGTTCGCGTTGCAAAATGGATAAACCATATTGTCCACGTCTTCCGAGCCACCTGCGCATCCAGATACATTGACTTTTTTTTTTTTGGACGTTTCAGCACACAGAATTGTGCATATCACCAAAGCAGTGCGTTTATCCTGGGAAAGCATGTTTATTCTGAAACAGCCACAAACATCCGGGTTCTGAGGGATCCTACGTGTTGATTGCCCACTTATAGTGTGAGCAGTCAAATCGCAACTCAACGATCAGACCGTACAGTGAGCACATAAAAATTGTGAGCTTTGGCTTTACATCGCATGCGATCTACTCGTAAAGTGTGAATTGGTACCCTGCCGAAATCGCACAGTGTATGCCCGGCTTTAGTGAGCACTTCTCCTTTGCCAGATAATCCATCCACCTCACAGGTGTGGCATATCAAGATGCTGATTAGACAGCATGATTATTGCACAGGTGTGCCTTAGGCTGGCCACAAACCAGTTAGTATTTGGTGTGAACACCATGTGCCTCATGCAGTGCAACACATCTCCTTCCGCATAGAGTTGATCAGGTTGTTGACTGTGGCCTGTGGAGTGTTGGTCCACTCCTCTTCAATGGCTGTGTGAAGTTGCTGGATATTGACAGGAACTGGAAAATTGCTGTTGTGTACGCCGATCCAGAGCATCCCAAACATGCTCAATGGGTGTCATGTTCGGTGAGTATGCTGGCCATGCAAGAACTGGGATGTTTTCAGCTTCCAGAAATTTGTGTACAGATCCTTGCAACATAGGGCCGTACATTATCATGCTGCAACATGAGGTGATGGTCGTGGATGAATGGCACAACAATGGGCCTCAGGATCTTGTCACTACCATACGCCTGCCCATACCATAACCCCAACACCACCATGGGCCACTCGATCCACAACGTTGACAAAATGCTCACCCACACAGCACCATACACACTGTCTGCCATCTGCCCTGTACAGTGAAAACTGGGATACATCCGTGAATAGAACATCTCTCCAAAGTGCCAGACGCCATAGAATGTGTGCATTTGCCCACTCAAGTCGGTTACGGCAACGAACTGCAGCCAGGTCGAGACCCCGATTAGTACGACGAGCATGCAGAGGAGCTTTCCTGAGACAGTTTCTGACAGTTTGTGCAGAAATTATTTGGTTATGCAAACCAATTGTTGCAGCAGCTGTCCGGGTGGCTGGTCTCAGACGATCTTGGAAGTGAAGATGCTGGATATGGAGGTCCTGGGCTGGTGTGGTTACACTTGGTCTGCAGTTGTGAGGCCGGTTGGATGTACTGCAAAATTCTCTGAAACGAACATTCAATTCACGGGCAACCGCTCTTGTGGACATTCCTGCAGTCAGCACGCCAATTGCACACTCCCTCAAAACTTGCAACATCTGTGGCATTGTGCTGTGTGATAAAACTGCACATTTTAGAGTGTCCTTTTATTGTGACGAGCCTAAGGCACACCTGTGCAATAATCATGCTGTCTTATCAGCATCTGGATATGCCACACCTGTGAGGTGGATGGATTCTCTCCGCAAAAAAGAAGTGCTCACTAACACAGATTTAGACAGATTTGTGAACGGTATTTGAGAGAAATAGGCCTTTTGTGTACATAGAAAAAGTAGTAGATCTTTGAGTTAAGCTCATGAAAAATGGGGGCAAAAACAAAAGTGTTGCATTTATAATTTTGTTCAGTATATTTTTTCTGCTAGTATGAACATTTTATTATGGCAGATGCCTTTCTCATTACAGTTTTGACACAACCTTGAAAACAAGCTAGTAATAATGTAAAGTTGGTAACATTTAAATAAGTAGAATTTGTGACAACAGTGATCAGTACATTGCATAAAACCAATTGTTTGAGTATGCAACATAAACGCATGGGCACATGATATTCTGGATGATGTTCTGTCCTTGAGCCATCTTTATTGTTGAGCACTGAAAGGTGTACAGTATTTAGTGTGTGATGTTCTCACCCAAACTGGTTCGAGTGTTCGACCTCTCCATGATAGGTCTCTTATTGAGAACCGATCTCTTGGCCAAAGAAAGGTCAGCGGTCACTCGTGTTATAGAAATCCTGTCAGCATAACAATATATTAGTACACTTGATGTGAAAGAAAGATTCCTCGCTCAACTATCGTATGGCTTTCAAAGACATGGAATAAAATCACATGAAATGTATAGACAATTTTTTACAAATTTTCTGGAACTTGCCAAATACTGTCACTAGGGGTGTAACGGTACGCAAAAATCATGGTTCGGTACGTACCTCGGTTTTAAAGTCACTGTTCGGTTCATTTTCGGTACAGTAAGGGAAAGAAATGCAAACATTAAACTGCAGGTTGTTTATTACTATAATTTGTTTTTTAACAATTTGTTTACACTTTTAAAAAAATACTTTTTAATAAAATATATATAAAATAAAAAAAGAATAAGAAATAAAATACTGCTGCAAAGTTCTCCACTAAATAAAATGCTCTCAGTCTCAAACCAATATCATATAATAAAATGTAATGAAAAATATAAATAAATAACTATGATTACAGTGCATCATTACCTATCCCAGCTTGTAGGCCTGCTCAAATTTAAAAATTTTATATAACTTTTCCAAAGTGTAAAGTGCAGCATCAACATTTACAGTTTTTAGACCTGCTCAGATTTCATTATTGCGTTGGACCAATCGGAATTAAGAGCAAAGGTCTGTTTAAATGCCGACGGGAGCTGCGTTTGAATTACAATCTTTTTTCCCTAGTTGTAGTGATGTTCACACTCATGTGATGCCTTTTGAAAACCTTAGGCCGGTGACACACTGGCATATTGGACCTGTCAAACATAGTCTATTTTGCCGTCAATACTGTTGATGGTGTCCTTTTATCAGTAGGCTTTATATTTATGCTCAACATGAAATATAGATATTGTTGTCGTGAAGCCAAGTCTGTCCTGGTCTGTCGGCGGCCTCCCTCTATGTCATCTACAGTAGCAGCAGCGCGCCAGCGCCGCACCAGGCACGATTCTGATGTGTAAAGTCAAAGAAAACGCTAAGCAGCCGCCACGCAACTGACACACAGCAGAAACGCCACGCTCAGGCCACGCAGCCTGTGTGTCACCGGCCTTAGAATCAGCTGCAGGGCGGGATTTGCGCTGAACGCGGAGACTTCTGCGACTTAATATGTTCGTTTGGAAACACGAAAATGTACATGTTCTGCAAACAAAATATTGCATTCGGTCATTCGGTACACACGTGCACCGTACCGAAAGCCATGTACCGAAACGGTTTGGTACGAATACACGTACTGTTACACCCCTAACTGTCACCATAAAAACCTAAGAATGAGTAAATGTTCGTATATTTATACAGACAAGAAAGGTGCCAAGATGTCTTTTAAAACTCACCGTCCATCAAAGCGATGTTTGAGAAAGTCAAACAGGGCTTTCTGCATCATATCTGTCACCTGTTGACATTCATGACACATGAGACAACAAATTTGAAAGACAAATTCAGAAGGCTGTATAATATTTAGTGCTCACTTCGTAGCCCTTCAGTGAAGGCCCAACCAGAACCACAGGCCTCATGGATGGCACCACATCATATGGAGGAATGTGTTCAGTCTAAGTGAGAAAGACAAAGAGTGGCAATGTTACGTAGAACTATAAAATTAACAACTACAAAAACTGGATTAAGAAAAGTTTCCGTAAAGTATCAGCATAGACTGACAATTCTTGCTACAAACTGCTATACAGGTGCATCTCAATAAATTAGAATGTTGTGGATAATTTATTTCAGTAATTCAGCTCAAATTGTGAAACTCCTGTATTAAATAAATTCACTGCACACAGACTGAAGTACTTTAAGGCCGGGCATACACGGTGCGATTTTCATCCGATTTTGAGCCGAATTCTGACTTGTGCGACTCTTTTTCGGGTCAGGCAGATTTTCAGCATTTTCTTGCGTCATTTGTCATGCAGTGCGATTAACCTCTCCCAACCGGCAATCAGTTGGTCGGATGGATTTCTGACATGTCAGAAATTTTCGCACTATTGAAGCAGGGCTACGAACCGATTTTCCACGTTTCCCTCACTGTGCAA
Organism: Carassius carassius; assembly: GCF_963082965.1. Taxonomy (NCBI): domain Eukaryota; kingdom Metazoa; phylum Chordata; class Actinopteri; order Cypriniformes; family Cyprinidae; genus Carassius; species Carassius carassius. Next base: position 7,579,558 of record NC_081800.1, on the reverse strand, counting down.
AAAGAGGTAAGAAAATGCCTGCTTACCTCCAGTTCGCATTGCAAAATGGATAAACCATATTGGCCATGGCCTCCGAGCCACCTGCGCGTCCAGATATGCTGACAGCGTTTTTTTTTTGGACATTTCAGCACACAGATTTGCACATATCACCAAAGCAGTCCGTTTATCCCGGGAAAGCATGTTTATTCTGAAACCACCACAAACATCCGGATTCTGAGGGATCATACGTGTTGATTCCCCAAGTATAGTGTGAGCAGTCAAATCGCAACTCGACGATCGGACCGTACAGTGAGCGCATACAAATCGTGAGCTTTGGCTTTACATCGCATGCGATCTACTCGTACAGTGTGAGCTGGTACCTTGCCGAAATCACACAGTGTATGCCCGGCTTAAGTCTTTGGTTCTTTTAATTGTGATGATTTTGCCTCTCATTTGAACCCACCAATTCACTATCTTAAAAAATTTGAATATGGTAACAGACCAATCAGCTAATCAACTCAAAACACCTGCAAAGGTTTCCTGAGCCTTCAAAATGCTCTCTCAGTTTGGTTCACTAGGCTACACAATCATGGGGAAGACTGCTGATCTCCGGTTGTCCAGAAGACAATCATTGACACCCTTCACAAGGAGAGTAAGCCACAAACATTCTTTGCCAAAGAAGCTGGCTGTTCACAGAGTGCTGTATCCAAGCATGTTAACAGAAAGTTGAGTGGAAGGAAAAAGTGTGGAAGAAAAAGATGCACAACCAAATGAGAGAACGGCAGCCTTATGAGGATTGTCAAGCAAAATCAATTCAAGAATTTGAGTGAACTTCACAAGGAACGGACTAAGGCTGGGGTCAAGGCATCAAGAACCACCACACACAGACGTGTCGAGGAATTTGCTGAACCACAGACAATGTCAGGGGCGTCTAATGAGAAGAAGAACTGGACTGTTGCCCAGTGGTCCAAAGTCTTCTTTTTTTTTTTTAGATGAGAGCAAGTTTTGTATTTCATTTGGAAACAAAGGTCCTGGAGTCTGGAGGAAGGGTGGAGAAGCTCATAGCCCAAGTTGCTTGAGGTCCAGTGTTAAGTTTCCACAGTCTGTGATGATTTGGGGTGCAATGTCATCTGCTGGTGTTGGTCCATTGTGTTTTTTGAAAACCAAAGTCACTGCACCCGTTTACCAAGAAATTTTGGAGCACTTCATGCTTACGTCTGCTGACCAGTTTTTTGAAGATGCTGATTTCATTTTCCAGCAGGATTTGGCACCTGCCCACACTGCCAAAAGCATCAAAAGTTGGTTAAATGACCATGGTGTTGGTTCTTGACTGACCAGCGAACTCCTCAGATCTGAATCCCAGAGAGAATCTATGGGCTATTGTCAAGAGAAGGATGAGAAATGGCAGACCAAACAGAAGAGCTGAAAGCCACGGTCAAAGAAATCTGGGTTTCCATAACACCTCGGTAGTGTCACAAACTGATCATCTCCATGACACACCGAATTGAGGCAGTAATTAAAGCAAAAGTAAACCAAGTAATGTGTTTTTTTTATTGGTCTTATTGGTAGTATTCTAATTTGTTGTGAATTGGTGGGTTTTTGTTAAATGTGAGCCAAAATCATCACAATTAAAAGAACTAAAGACTTAAACTACTTCAGTCTGTGTGCATTGAATTTATTTAATACACGAGTTTCACTGTCCATTTCCAGAAAGGTAAGAAAAACATCATCAAAGTAGTCCATCTGACATCAAAGGGTCAGTTAGAATTTTCTGAAGCATTGAAAATACATTTTGGTCCAAAAATAGCAAAAACTACAACTTTATTCAGCATTGTCTTCTCTTCCGTGTCTGTTGTGAGAGAGTTCAAAACAAAGCAGTTTGTGATATCCGATTCGCGAATGAATCATTCGATGTAACCGGATCTTTTTGAACCAGTTCACCAAATTGAACTGAATCGTTTTAAACTGTTTGCGTCTCCAATACGCATTAATCCACAGATGACTTAAGCTGTTAACTTTTTTAATGTGGCTGACACTCCTTCTGAGTTCAAACAAACCAATATCCCGGAGTAATTCATTTACTCAAACAGTACACTGACTGAACTGCTGTGAAGAGAGAACTGAAGATGAACACCGAGATGAGCCAGATAACGAACAAAAGATCCGGTTGCATCGGTTTTCGGATCACCAGTAGTTCTCTCGGACAGTTCGATTCAATAAACCTGTAGAAGAAAACGGTTCACCGGTTCACCGGTTCTTTTGCGCTCAACGTAATGGCGTCGTTGGCGATGATTGCAAGCCTTCGGTTTACCCGCGCTCATAACATTAGCACAGAATCAGTTCAGAATCAATCACCAAAAGAATCAGTTCGGTTCAGACGCTCTGTGTGTCAGTCTGCTTCACGCTGAATCACAAATGCACAGTATCATCAGCTCCTCGGTTCTCGAATCGGATGCGTCTGACAGAAACGGTTCTTGACTCGTGAACGAGTCATTATCTGGCTCGGCTCGGTGTTCATCTTCAGTTCTCTCTTCACAGCAGTTCAGTCAGTGTACTGTTTGAGTAAATGAATTACTCCGGGATATTGGTTTGTTTGAACTCAGAGGGAGTGTCAGCCACATTAAAAAAGTTAACAGCTTAAGTCATTTGTGGATTAATGCGTATTGGAGACGCGAACCGTTTAAAACGATTCAGTTCAATTTGGTGAACTGGTTCAAAAAGATCCGGTTACATCGAATGATTCGTTCGCGAACCGGATATCACAAACTGCTTTGTTTTGAACTCTCTCTCACAACAGACACGGAAGAGAAGACAATGCTGAATAAAGTCGTCGTATTGGCTATTTTTCGACCAAAATGTATTTTCGATGCTTCAAAAAATTCTAACTGACCCTCTGATGTCACATGGACTACTTTGATGATGTTTTTCTTACCTTTCTGGACATGGTAGTGTCTGGAGTAGACCATTCACACAGCTTCAATGGAGGGACTGAGAGCTCTCGGACTAAATCTAAAATATCTTAAACTGTGTCCCGAAGATAAACGGAGGTCTTACGGGTTTGGAACAACATGAGGGTAAGTTATTAATGACATCATTTTGGTTTTTGGGTGAACTATCCCTTTGGGGCCAGTAAGAAAAAATGTACCTTTATTCAGCAAGGATGCATTAAATTGATACAAATTTCCACAAAAAAATAAAATAAAAAAATTAATAAATTAAGGAGTTTCTTGAGCAGTAAATCAGTATATTAGATCATGTGACACTGAAGACTGGATTAATGATGCTGAAAATTCAGCTTTGACTTTGACAGGAATTAAATTAAAATTTTAAATATATATTTAAATAGAAAACAGTTTAGAATTGTAAAAATATTTCACTGTTTACTTTATTTTTCAACAAAAAAATTCAGCCTTGGTGAGCATAAAACATAACATAAAACAACATTTAATAAAATCTTTCCAAACCGAAACAATTTTTTAAAAATTTATTTTTGTCTCTATTTTGAGCAGAGATGCCAAAAGTTATACGCTATAAGTACCTCACTAAATTATTTTCTCAAATCTGACCGATCACAAGGAGAGATAGTTATAAGATATCTAACACAAATCCATATCAACACACCTACCTGCTTTAGCTTCTGTTTGGCTTTTGAAAATAAGAAAACACATAAGAATCAGCATTCAGAAGATTTTAGAAGCAAAATTGCTAACATATACTCTATTCTGGATTTTTACAGGTGTTTGACACTGGAAGCCTTAACTTATGACATAACATGCATTATCTTAAGAAGAGAAGCAAAGAATAAGAACAGCATTCCCATCCACACCCCCCCTGCAAAGCAGCATGGCGCTCAGGCCCTGTCATACTCACTCTCACCTGCAGATGGCGGCGTGGATCTCCAACCTCCTGATACCATGTCGCCGAGGCTTGAGGAGGAGTTACCACTTTTCCTGCCGAGAAAGAAAATCATTATCACCATCACAGAGCAACAGTAAATACCTTTACAGAGCTGGTAAGCTATCTGGACATTACCAGAATTGTCACTGAGAAATATTTTGGCATCTATATTTGGACAATCTCAATTCCCAGCTTCATAGTATGCAAACAGCAGCACTGGAACAATACATGACCTACTGCATGTGCATAATTCTGACGTGTGCAACCATTAGACACTTTGCTTATTTCCATAAGGATAAGAGGACTCAATCGACAGATTTGGTGGGTGGTTAGATTTTCTAGGGGCTAACAAACAGCTGAGTTTGCATATGTGTCCATATGTAATCAAATGTTTTCATGGATTAAACTTCTGAAACAGATGCAGTTCTTCGCAGTCTAGAGAAAGAGAGACCTCTGTTGTTTCTGCTCCTGTTTCAGTCTCATGGCCTCCAGTCGGAGGGGGCTAGGAATGAAGCTGATGTCTGCCCCCTCCTTCACCAGCCTTCCAATCCACCAGTCATTATTGTACTTCTGCAATGCAGACACAAGGAACCAGCACTATTATGATGAGTTATTATTGGCACTGTTAGCAAAGGGGACTAACCTGCAAAACCTTTTACACGTTTGTCTGCATGTATTGTACATGCAACTCACTTCTTTAATGTGCAGAAAGTCTTTGGCTTCAAAGTTTATGGCAGCACCCTGAACAGGACAGTCCTCATCTAGAGCCCCGCAATAATTCACATTGGTCTTCACTGCGAACGCTACAGGTTTGGACTGCCAAGGAAATCAACGTTAATAATGTAAATTGCATTTGTCATTTTTTTGCCTGCAGCAATGAGTACCTTAACATAAGCAACTATCAACAAATGATGAAATGATCCTCTTAAAGTTTACAATATTGACCTAAATGCTAAGATGTTGTTACTCTAAACACATTTGTATAGATGATCCCATCCCAACACATTTATAAAGCTACATGAGTCTGACACTTTGTTGTTGCCCACTGTGCAAAAAATAAATAAATAGAAAAAGCTAATTGAAGAAGAGCTTGAGGAACCTTGGCTCTCTCGAGCTGCAGCTGGGCCTGGCGTTCGGCTTCACGCCGATACGCCTCGCGGTCCTCCTCCGCTGACAGGTCGGAATCCGAAGGTCTGCTCGTGTACGAATCGGCTGAACCCTGCAGGAACAAGGGAAGCCAAGAAAATTTGCCATTACTAGGAAATTAAAAAGCACTGGAAATAGCCCATGGCATGTAGTGTAAACATAGCTTAGCTAGTCATAACACTCATTAATCATCACAAAAGATAGTTAGAGGAAGACAAAATTTGTTAAAAAATAATGAACCATTTAAACAAAACTCTTGGATTCTAGAAAATGGGTAGAAGTTTACAGTAAAGAAGTGACACAAGAAACATGCAGAAATGTAAATAGACTTTACAATACCATTTACATAACTAGCAAACTGATAAGCAATTCTTGTGTTTCTTGAAACGAACTATACTTTGGCCTTTAGACATGTTGAGGACAATCTGATAAAGTCCAACGCAAGCATCAGAATAGGGAAGAAAGTTGATTTAATTGACTTTGAATGTGACATGTTTGTTTGTGCTAGACAGGCTGGTCTAAGTATTTCAGAAACTGCACGCACAAGCATCTCTACGGTTTAGAGGATGGTCCAAGGAAATATCCAGTGGCTGTTCTGTGTGTGTGAAAATGCTTTGTTGATGCCAGAGGTCAGAGAAGAATGACCAGACTGGTTTGAGCTGATAGAAAGAGAACAGTAACTCAAATAACCACAACTGAGTTCTGCAGAAAGAGCATCTCTGAATAAACAACACTTCAAACTTTGAAGCAAATGGACTATAACAGCAGAAGACCACATGTGTGCCACTCCTGTCAGCTAAGAAGAAGAAAATAAAGCTACAATTCACACAGGCTCACCAAACCTAGACAATAGAAGATTGGAAAAATGTTGCCTGGTCTGATGAGTCTTGATTTCTGGTGTGACATTCAGATGGTAGGGTCAGAATTTGGAGTAAACAACATGAAAGCATGGATCAAACTTGCATTGTCTCAACAGTTCAGGCTGCTGCTGGTGGTCTAAAACACTGCACTTTTTGTACACTGGAGCTGAAATGCTTATGGTCAGTGAGTCATCAAATGCTTTTCCAACGGTCTGTACAGTCCTAACCAGCACAGCCAGCTTCAAACAAACCAAGAAACATATAACTAACAGATTCCACAGGGGGTAAAAATGGAACCTTTACACTACAAACGTTGATAATTCATAAAATATAACTGTGATCTGTTGCATAGTGATCATAACACTCAGATTTCATCTGTACTGCCTTTAAAGTGACAGATTACTACAGCACTAGTGCGATGAGCCTGAGGCAGTCATGTTACACTCAGAACAATGATTCGACTCTAAATAACAAAACAAAAACCACCCAAATATACCAATAACAGTGGAATTTGCATTTCAAAGCAATGCCAACATCTTCCATAACCATAGTGATAACAAACTGTAATCCAGTTCTAAAATTTGCGCATCCAGACCAAACCTTATATTAATCAAACAAAACAACCTCTCTCTGAAATTCAAATTCACGGTCCACAAATTCATAACCAGGTACATTTCACCTACCTTCTTCAGGAGAATGGTTAGTGGTTTGTTTGTTACGCTATCTCATTCTCTCTGAGCTCAAGAGAGACAGCAGCACCCTCAAAGCATAGTCCTTTGGCTGGTGGCCCTTTCCTGGTCCACTCTGAAGATTGTTCCTGGTCCGGGAATGATCAACTGGCGCTCAAAGCCAGTCAAAAACAACACAGAGATCCAGTACCCAAAACAGAGCAGTCATGACTGCCCTCAGAACCTCACAGCTGGGAGGGAGAAGACGAGAAACAGAGAGAGCAAGCGAGAGAGAGAGAGAGAGAGTGTGTGTGTGTGGAACTCAGGAGACAAATGAAAATGCAAGCGAGTGGTACTGTTAGAAGATGGAAAAATGGAGGGAGGGATGAAAATGAGCACCTCAGGACTAGCCAAGCTGCAGTGAGCAGAATGCTTTGGGAGAAAAATGACTGAATCTCACTGTGGACAGAAATAGGGAAGCTTAAGAAAACACTGTACTAGCATCATCATCATCACCACCAACAACAACTTTTTCAGCTGTATCCACCACTATACCATGCATAAGATTCATACAAGGTATATAATATTACAGATTATAATAAGATACCTGTAATTATATTCTGCATATTCTACAATTATATTCTATTTATATTAGTTTTTATATCACTAATTAAATATCAAGTAAAATTAGTCAAAAAGTAAATTTGTAATATTGACCATGTGTCTCCTTTGTCAGGTCAGGTGTTCTCATTATAGAGTGAAAATAAAACTATTTGTAAATAAAATGAAATTTTAAAAAGCCAAATAGAAACCTTTACATTGGTGGTTTCAGACAAAAATATAAAATTGTAAATTATTTCTGAAATGGATATATGCATGCATATGTAAAATTTTTAAAAGAAAAACGAAAATGTGCACTATCCATTGGTCACGTTGTTTTATGTCATATATATATATATATATATATATATATATATATATATACACACACACATACACACACACATACATGGAAAGTTTATTTATTTGTAATATTTAGCTGAGTGGAAATCTCCAAAAATGCACTCCTCCATGAAGCAAGCCAGTGAAAATCAGTGCCATTAACACAGTGTTCTAACATTTTGTTTGAACAATAGCATATTGACGAGGTATGAAGTAAAGCACACACACATGCACACACACACACACACACACACACACACACACACAACACACATATTCACACCCTTATCGACTATATTCACAACAGCCAATGGAAGAAGAAAATAGGTAAGAAAGTGCAGACTAGCATATTTAACTCTCTCCGGCTCTGAACAGAAGGCTTGTTTTTGCAGATTCAGCTCTTTCATTGTGAGCAGCGCGTCATCGCCACTGTCTTTGAATAGCATTCATCTAACATTAGTAATTAGGGGTGCTCCGATCAGGATTTTTGAGGCCAATCACAGAAAGCAGTATCTGCCTATATGATCACTGATACAAATCTATTTAAAGCCTTCTTTTTATCATGTAGAATTATTTAAAGTGATGATCCAATCAAGATTTTTGGACATTTATTCAGGACATGAAATTCATTTATGAAAATGAATTCCTCCTTTTAGGAGACTTTTGAGAGAGATTTGAGTGGTGGAGGGGGGCATTTTTTAGACATTTTTCAAAAATATATATTTATCTCACCTAATCAACCTAATCAAACATGATCATTTTTGTTTTGACAATCATGCAATTGTTGCACAATAGCTTACAAAGAGCACAAGCCTTATTTTGTGAGCTTTATGTGACATTGTAATAAGAGGAGGGGAGTGTGATTGAGAGTGTGATTCTTTTTATTTACACAGTAATAAATTCTTTCATAGACGTGTTTAAAACACAAGATATAAGCAACACATTATTTTTATGAGATCGTCCTTGAGATCGGCGATCAAACATCCCAAAGCGATTATCGGCCGATAGTGACCGGTAGCCATTCAGTTGGAGCACCCCATTAGTAAATAATCTTCCTCATAACAAAAACATAACAGAGCATTTCGAGAACCACTATGCTATTCTCTTATTTGTGAAAGATATTGATTTATCTTAAGTCGCTGTGCAACTGGCTGTTAGACTTTCTGACTGGAAGACCTCAGGCAGTACGGGTCGGCAGCAACACATCCAGCACCAGAACACTGGAGCCCCCCAAGGATGTGTGCTGAGCCCCCTCCTCTTCACTCTGCTGACCCACGACTGCACACCGTCACACAACTCCAACCTCTTCATTAAGTTTGCGGAAGACACGACTGTGGTGGATCTCATTTGCAACAGAGATGAGACAAACTACAGGAGTGAGGTGAGCTGCCTGGCCAGGTGGTGCAGTGACAATAATCTCTCTCTGAATGTGGAGAAGACAAAGGAGATTGTTGTAGACTTCAGCAGAGCACAGACTCTGTGGAGAGAGTGAGCAGCACAAAGTTCCTGGATGTGCACATCACAGAGGACCTCTCCTGGACTGAAAAAACTGCAGCACTGGCCAATAAATCACATCAGTGTCTCTACTTCCTCCACAAACTGAGAAGAGCCAGAGCCCCGGCCCCCATCATGTGCACCTTCTACAGAGGCACCATCGAGAGCATCCTGACGAGCTGCATCACTGTGTGTTATGGCGCATGCAACGCGTCCTGCCGGAAGACTTTTCAACACATAGTGAGAGCAGCTGAGAAGATCATTGGTGTCTCTTTCCCCTGTTCTGTACGGTTTACTTCACTGGTTTGCACTCTATCGGCCATGTGCCTTGTGCTGCTTTACTTATCTTTCTTATTACATGACCTATCTGTATATTTGTACTGTATATTTTATTATGTGTATTTAATGTTCTACTGTTAGTGTTATCTGTACACACCAAGGGTCTGAGAGCAACACAATTTCAATTCTCTTTATGTATGTGCTATACATGTGGAAGAATTCACAATAAAGCAGACCTTGACCTAATAGAGATATATTGGCTAGCTCACAGAAATACATTTCAATCTGTAGTGTATATTGAGTTCTGAGATTAAGTTTGATTCATTTTAAGCACACCTAGTGGTTGCTAGGGTGTTCTGGTTATTTTAGCACATTGCTATTTGGTTGTTACAGTGTCCTGAGTGTTCTTTTAGCACATTGATATGTAGACCATCCAGGTACCTTTGGGATACTAAATTTCAATGTAATACGATTGGGACACACTACTTCTAATTTTGAATACTATTTAGGATAGAAAGTTAACTTATCAGAACACAACATACAGGACTGTGGCACACTGTTAACTAGTGTTCTGAGTCTTTAACAAACTGTTTGCCTGGTTGTTAAGAATGACTTATGTGGTTGCTTATTGGTGTTAGGGGTTTGTTCAAATAATAATAAGGAATAATTATTTGCAATATAGACATGATGAAGCATTATGGAACGATTTTAATGCATACCTGCCAGCCAATCAGAAGAGTATTCAGACAGACCATGGTATAATGCATATTAAAGTATTATGCCCTTCCTGCCTTCCAGTCAAAATAGCCATTCGGGGAGGGGCTCTGTACAGATTCTCTGTACAGGACTCTTTACGACAGCCCCTGACTACTGTGTGCCTGCACTGATTTTGATAGGAGAAATACCAGACTGCATTCACCAGTGAAGTGTAAAAAAACTCAATATTTGTAAAACATGACATTCATTTAAAGGTACAGTATGCACAAAATGTTGTCATGACTTCGGTCTGATCAGCAGGATGTTGTTGTGTTTTGACAGTTCACCATGTGCTCGTTGTCTTTGTGGTTCCCTCCCCATCGTTATCCCAATTACTACATCAGCTGCCATCACACCTGTGACTTGTTTATTACTTAGTTCTCCCTCTTTTTAAGTTCCCCTCATGTGTAGTCTTGTGTCCAATCATTGTGGTATTAATGTGCTACGCTTTGTGACCTATATCTAGTCTTGTTGCGTCCTGCTGTGTTTTCTTAGGCTCCAAGTGCAGTTTAGTGTTTTCAGTTCACCTTCTCTTCTGCTTGCTCTCAGCCTCTTGTTTCACCAGTCTTCTGTTCCCTAGTTCCTGACCTGATATCACCAGAATACTCGGTGCGCCCTGCAAGAGACTCTCTGCTCTGATGTTGCGTCAGTACCAATGCTTCGACTCTTTGAGTTGTACTCCCTCTGACGTTGCGTTGGCTCTGACGCTGGGACTGTGTGCACTGGTCTTCATCCACTACCTTGCCTGGTGGAGTGGCTGGAGGCTCGTGTTGACTGTTCCCCTCGTCCTTCCTCTAATCTCAGCCCCAGTCCAGTGGTGTTTGAGACTTAAATAAATTTGAGTTGTACCTGCTAATTGAATCAGTGTGTTTCACTGACAAATGTTGCCTTGTTGAGATATGTTCAACTGCATGTAACATTTAATATGGTGACTTATGACAAAGTAATGATCTTGGCTTAGAATAACAATTAATACATTTGTAAGAATAACTTGTAGTAATAACTGTATTTACATTATGTAAGCTACTAGCAGGTACTGCCCACATCCACATTCCACTCCTCTTTTTCCTCCCGTGTCCAAAGCCCGAACTCAGCTATGTGCAGATGTTTACTCTCCTCACCCTTTTTCTTAGTGAGCCTCTGAAGGAAGATGAAGTTGGTTCCCACCCACTCCCGCTTTCACTGCAACACCAAATATAGCACATAACCCCCACCCCCCCCCCCCCACAAATCCCCCTCGGCTTCTCCTTTTCCCTTACAGGACATAGATCATCTCCCTCTCTGTGCGTAATCTTCATAGATTCACTGCATCATGGATATCATTTATCCATCTGACACATTCATAATTTTAACATCCATATACAGCCGAGGTTATCAAACAATACCACCTTGTTGTGAGGCAGGTGGAAATAATAAGTGGATATTAAGACATAGAAAAGGCATAATAGTGTAAAGACAAGCAAATGCCTCTGAGAGTAAAACCACATTGCCGTGGGTGGAATGATGAAGGTGGTCGCTGAAATCGATGTAGTTGAAGAAAAAACAGAGGAGAGAATGAATGGAAGTTCTGTGCTGGTGGGAGACGTTCTTCTGGTCGGTGAGGCCATGGAGATGCTTCCTCCTATATTTGAAACTCAGCCCTAATTCTGTCAGCTCCAAATAACAGCCTCATACAAAGCGAGCAATACACACGGGAGGGAGGAGAGGAAGACACAGGGAAAAGAGAGAGAGAGATATGGGAAGAGAGACAGACCAGCGTGAACAAAAGTCCCATGAAAAAAGGACAAGTCTCTTGAGATTCTCAAATGCAACCCAAACAACAACTGTATCTCAAATACAAATGAAGATGATTAATATTTTCCATCTAAGGGCCATCTAGTGTCTTACTTGGTTCATATTTTAAAATGGGTTTAAACAACACACTTCACTGCTTGTTGTTAGACTTACAACTAAAAAAATAAATAAAATAAAATCAAGATATATTAAAGTTTCTTACCAAGAACAATATATATTAGTGTCCACACTAACAGACAATATTAGCATGCTCTGCAGTTTTGTTGTCTGTTGCTTTAAACATATGAGCTCTTTAAAGTCATTGGGTTCTGATTGGCTGTCAGTGTTTTATCAAATTCATCAGCTGGAAAGGAAAAAAAAATGTTTGTAAGGAAATGTATTTTGTTTTTAGAAATTAATGTACTGATTATGAAGATTCTTTTTGCATTGTTTTCCAATTGAGGACATCCCTGGATGTTTTATTTTATTTAGCTCACTTCTGGGAACAAAATTGTCCCCAAACTATGACTAAATAAACTTGCAAACACTCTCTTTCTCTCTCTCTCTCTCTCTCACACACACACACACACACACACACCATCTGCAGGCAGCTCTGCAGTGGAGATGTAACATAACAGGCCAAGTGAGAGCGAACGATCATTGTAACATCACCTCAGCTCACTGCAGATTTTGATGTTTGTTAGGACCGCATTACTATTAAAGGTGCAATGTGTAATATTTATAAAGATCTATTTACAGAAATGCAATGTAATATATATAACTATGATTTCAGAGGTGTATAAAGATATTTCTTAATGAACCTCTATGTTTTTATTACCTTAGATTGAGCTATTTCTATCTACATACACCGCGGGTACCCCTTACATGGAAGATGATTACATGATTAATAGATTTATGCAAAACAAATTGAAAAAAATCTTTATCTGATACATTTTTACAGCAGTTTAATTTAGTGGATGTTTTCAACGAAAGAGTAGTGAATTTGCCCACAGTATATTGTTATGTTTTTGAAAATTTTCAAAGCATTTTCCCAAAATATAAGTCAAAATAAGATTTGTCACCAAAAATCATTCCATTAGATGAAACACAGAGAAAGTTGAGGCCAAAATAAGACTCAACTTAACCCCCTAGTGGACGGAAACATCCCCAACAACGCATAAGGGTTAAAGGGTTAGTTCACCCAAAAATATAAATTATGTCATTAATAACTCACCCTCATGTCGTTCCAAACCCGTAAGACCTCCATTTATCTTCGGGACACAGTTTAAGATATTTTAGATTTAGTCCGAGAGCTCTCAGTTCCTCCATTGAAGCTGTGTGTACGGTATACTGTCCATGTCCAGAAAGGTAAGAAAAACATCATCAAAGTAGTCCATGTGACATCAGAGGGTCAGTTAGAATTTTTTGAAGCATCGAAAATACATTTTGGTCCAAAAATAGCAAAAACTACGACTTTATTCAGCCATTATCTGGCTCGGCTCGGTGTTCATCTTCAGTTCTCTCTTCACAGCAGTTCAGTCAGTGTACTGTTTGAGTAAATGAATTACTCCGGGATATTGGTTTGTTTTAACTCAGAGGGAGTGTCAGCCACATTAAAAAAGTTATCAGCTTAAGTTATTTGTGGATTAATGCGTATTAGAGACGCGAACCGTTTAAAACGATTCAGTTTGATTTGGTGAACTGTTTCAAAAAGATCTGGTTACATCGAATGATTCGTTCGCGAACCTGATATCACAAACTGCTTTTTTTTTAACTCTCTCACAACAGACACGGAAGAGAAGACAATGCTGAATAAAGTCGTAGTTTTTGCTAATTTTTGATGCTTCAAAATTGCCATTGCGTTCCTAAACTCAACAGAATTGTGTGTGATTGATTAAAATGCGCAACACTGTAAAAACGCCTAAAATAAAATACAGCGCAACATGAGCAGATCTTAATTTAATGCCGCATTCGACACTGTCTATTCATACTCACTTTGTTAGCAACAGACATAATAGATTATATTTGTTTGTGCATGGGGCATTATTTTTTTGTCCAATTAAGTGACATTTTTGCCCCAAGTCCCCATACGTGGCCACAGCCTTACACACGCTCCGCCTATGACTGAGATGTCTTTTAGAGTTTATAAATGCAGTGCTCTTTGCTCGCATTCTGCCAAACCATGCACACAGCAGCCGCTTGCTTTAGTTAAAAATAAAAGTGTTCTGTGAATGTTGATGCTTTAATAACAAATATTTATCGGGAGCGTGTATGCTGGGATTTCATAAATTTCACAGGGAAAAGTAATATAACTAGTAATGTAACTAATTACTTTTGAAGTAAAGTAATCAGAACAGTAACATGATTACTTTTTAAAGGAGTAATCAGTAATCGGTAATTTGATTACATTTTCAGAGTAAATTGCCCAACACTGTTAATGTTACACATTATATATATGGGTTATATAGTAAGATTTGACTTAACCCCTGATCCCCTGACCTAAATGGTACATCATTGTAATGGAATGAAATTATGCCGTAAAAGGGTTGTATAAATATTATAGTTTTGCAAATTAAAAACAATAATTCAAAATTATGGTATACTACAATTAACTGAACATCAATTTGATTTCCAACCTAAATTTTGGATGGAGTAAAGAAGTTTGATGTGGGATATGCCAAAAACCACCATTTTATTGGGGGCATACAGACAACTGATTACTGTGTTTAAACTAGCTACTTTTCATGCTAGGTTACCTGTATGTTGGATAATAGTTCTCACAACAAAACAACATGGAATGTATGTGAAAACAGTAAGCTTGAAAACAGTTATAGCACACCAAAGTATACTGTATTTATGGAATATAGCAGCAAAAAAAGAAAAAATGTGGTGTGAAAGGGCTATGGAGTTGTTGTGGACTGCATGGGACAAACTCTTAGTTTACTACGGAGAGCAGGAGGCAGACACAGGAGTGAAGCACCCGTATATCTACACATTACCCCTCCCTGTGTTTATGCCCTGTGCGTGGAACAAGCGGGGAAAGTGATCCTTAATGATGTTATGGCCATTTGTGAACTGTCAGAGTGGCCATTCTCCATCCATTATTAATGCGTTGGATTTCAACACCGCTCTCGGAAGTACACACCCTGCAGTAATATCTCAGCCTTCCTTCACATTTCACTCTGATTCTTTGTGAAAAGCACTGAAAAAAACACAAACACCCCCAGTATTTGCTCTCAATAGTGAGCAGGAGGAGGATGAATTTGTGTGAGTGTGTGTTTGTGTTCAGGAGATGCTGTAAGTCTTTGTCTATCAGATATAAAGATGGTCCTTCAGCCTAAATTTAGCCTATTCCTGTCTGATTATCAGTCAGCAGAACTACAGCTGAACAGACACAGACTTAGTCCAGACTTTACACTAACCAAGCTTTGGCATTGGAGAGAAAACTAAACTAGCTAGCAGGTAACTGTATTAACCATAAAAACATTTCCATTACTTGGAAAATTACTTGGAAAATTTCTAATTTTCATTAAGTTTAACTTAACATACTAAAATAACTAAAACTGAAATAAAAATTAATCGAAATTATACAGCCCTGTTATTAATGCTAATGACATCACAACATCAACCTGCTCTCTCATGTGTGTTTCTAGTCTACCAGGCTAGATCCACCTATTCTGGATCAAGCCAATGATCATGCAGCAATTATAAGAAAAAAAAAAAAAAAAAATATTGCAGATATTAACTATTTTTTTCCTTAAAAGATAAAAACCCATTTTCTTTTTCCACAAGTGTTCCTCTTGTGATAAAATAAATGCATTTAACTGTATTGGATGTGCACTTGCAGTATTCTTCAAAGTATAGTTTTATAAAACATACTTAATATTAATGTAATAAATGGCCACTTACGTGTACTAAAAGAGAGTTCAATTTCATGACTATGCTTCTTAGTACACTTTTTAGAGGTGTGCTTTGTAATAACAAATTTTTTTATTTATTTTTTTTTGCATTTTAAAGAAGTACACTTGGTGGGTTTTTGTTAAATGTGAGACAAAATCATCAGAATTGAAATAACCAAAGACTTAAACTACTTCAGTCTGTGTGCAATGAATTTATTTAATACACAAGTTTCACAATTTGAGTTGAATTACTGAAATAAATGAACTTTTCCACGACATTGTAATTTATGGAGATGCCCCTGTATTTTGATGTGTTGACTATCATACTAAAGTAAAGTACATACTAAACAAAATACATTGCGTCAAAGCAACTGAACAACATTCATTAGGAAAACAGTGTGTCAATAATGCAAAATGATAGTTAAAGGCAGTTAATCATTGAATTCAGTTATGTCATCTCGGTTCAGTTAAATAGTGTCTGTGCATTTATTTGCAATCAAGTCAACGATATCGCTGTAGATGAAGTGACCCCAACTAAGCAAGCCAGAGGCGACAGCGGCAAGGAACCGAAACTCCATCTGTGACAGAATGGAGAAAAAAACCTTGGGAGAAACCAGGCTAAGTTGGGGGACCAGTTCTCCTCTGACCAGACGAAACCAGTATTTCAATTCCAGGCTGCAGCAAAGTCAGATTGTGCAGAAGAATCATCTGTTTCTTATTCCAACAATTATTGCATTTTGAATATGGATCTTTTTCTTACAAAAGCACATCGATTAGCTACAGGAGGCCTTTGTTTTTTTGTTTTTTATTTCACGTCTTTTGGACTGATGCGTGCAACACCAGCTGACTGCAATGATAGAGCTTGAAAGATCAAAGACAATATTTAATATAACTCTGACTGGATTCGTCTGAAAGAAGAAAGTCATATACACCTAGGATGCCTCGGGGGTGAGTAAAACACAGCCTAATTTTCATTTTAAGGTGAACTAACCCTTTAATATTCATGATTAATTATTAATAATGCTATACTACACTGTGTGTGCTACATGAATAGAATCTCAAACCATGCACACAGGTAGTTTTAGAGAGTTGTGCTTTTACTTTCCTAAGTGATCAGACTCATGTTATTTTTCCATGCTGGATCATCACCTACATCTACTGTACTTCATATTTTTAATTTACATATTAAAGTGGAACAGCAGAAATCTAGCCTCAAATTTCTATGATCTGTATTTTACCATAGCAAAAAAAAAAAAAATGATTTCCACTCTGTTTTCGAACTGGGATTTAGTTATGCAATGTGTGTTTAGTAAGGTGTCAGAAAGATAATGAGTAGCACAGCAGCGCACTCAATGCCTTCTCGTCCCAGAGTGTCCTGAAGTGCTCTGGAGTGGGAGGGGCTGGAGGACGTATGGACCTGCGCGTTATGTAAGCCTTCACATCAAGAGTCCTCCTTCACACAAAAACACTGTGGCGCTACCATGCTACAATAATCCTGTAATACTATGGTACATTGATATATACTGCAGTAATATTCCTCATGTTTTGTTCTGCTGCCTTGAGACTCATATTTTTACTTTTTCTTCTCAGAGTGGATGAAGAGAGAGAGGAGGAATGACACGATGCACAGAACTGATCAAACGCAAGCAAAACAGAAAGTGTGTGAGAGAGAAAGGCTTATACTTGCAGTTCTGTAAGACTATATATATGCTTTTAATCAATATTAATTTTTATGTAAAAATGAAAGCCCTAGAAGTTGCCCCGAGTCCACATATGAGAGACGGTTCATGTGGGGTGTGTTTTCATACAATGAGAAAGCAGATGGGATCGGATAGTCTTGAAATAGATCCACTCAACAACAGCAGCAGGTAAATGCCACTGTTTCTCCTGCAGAGATGAGTCACAATCCAGCAAGACAACCCCACCCGAGTCAGAGCAAAGATTTCTGTAAGTCAGCGCATGGAAACAAAAACAGAGCCACAGCTACAGCCCCACAAACGGCTCCAGTCAAAAATTAAATAAATAAATAAACAGAGACCCGAACCCTTGTATCCTAAGCTCCTAAAAACAGAGATTGCTTAAAGAGTATAGAGTAATGTTATGCTTATCTTGATTTAAACATCATATGTTTATTATTAAGACGCAGCGTGTCATTTCTGCAAAGAGAATTGCAAAATAAAAAGTTTATTTTTATAAATATCTTCAAGATTCAATAATAGTAATATTTTATAGATTAAAATTTTAATAAACATTGCATTATATAATAATATTATGTAATATTGAACACATTTAGAGTATACTCCCATTTAAAGGTTTTAGGTCAGTTTTTCATTTTTAAGAAATGAACATTCTTTATTGAGCAAGTATGCATTGATACTTATTTATTGAAAAGATCAAATTAAATCCAATCGATACAAAAAATTGCTTGCAGTAAATCAGCATATTAGAATGATTTCTGAAAGATCATGTGACATATATAAAAAATATATTAAAGTAGAAAGCAGTTGTTTAAAATTGTATGATTTTACACAATATTACTGTATATCCTGTATTTTTTTTTCTATTAAATAAATGCAGACTTGGTAAGCATAAGAGACTTATAAATAAAAAAAAAACATAAAAACACTTACAACCCTTATTTCTGCATCAAACTGAATTACAAAAATAAATAAAAATTTTATTCTATAATTGTAATATAATATAGATATAATTAAAATGCTAATCAATATAGCATTATATAACAGTAGAAGTTTTACCAGTGTCCGACATTTGAAACATTTCAATTACACTGCCATTCAAACGTTAGGTCCTTTTTTTTTTGCTCTGAATATTATTTTTTATTCAGCAATGACAAATTTAAGTGACGGAAAAGATCAACTAAATTGATACAAAATATTTATGTAAAATAAATGCTGTTTTGTTTGTTTGTTTACTTTATATTCTTCAAAGACTCTTCAAAAATGAACTTACATAAAGCAGGACAAAATGTTTCCATCATAAAAAGATAATAAGAACTGTTTCTTGATCATTAAATTAGCATGATTTCTGAAGGATCATGTCACACTGAAAACTGGATTTTTAATCCAACAAATACAGCCCAGGAGAGCATAATAGACTTTCAAAAATAATTAATAATTTTACCAAACTTAAACAGTAGTGTAAATGTGAACTAGCAACTGCAAACCCATTTTTCCATGATCCGCTGTGTTTCATACTTTTAGCCATGACTATATTCAAAATGCAGTGTAAACCATCCCTTTACAGCACATTCACCACTGTCTTATGTATGTAAAGATTCCATAATGTACGTCGCAGACGCTTATTTTCAGGTACGTCATCACAGCACAGTTTTAAATAACACAGACAGAGCGTGAAGATGAAACATTCACCAGCAGCTCCACTTCAAATGAGCTCCATTAATATTTTACTATTTTAATATTTTAGGGACTGTGATATTTCTGGGAGAAAATTGAAACTGCCCCAACCTCCTGATCATGAAAATTAACAACCCCCTCAATATGCCATCTCTTCTTTCCACACACACACACACACACACACACACACATATATATATATATATATATATATATATACAAACTCTCTGTTAACACATTAAACGGCTGCATGGCAAATGGACGTCCAGATGGTCAATGTCCCTGTTAAAGCTTGTGTGTAAACTTGTCTTTGCTTGCGCACAGATGAATCTGGAGTAGGTATCTAAGGGTGGCACATTTCACAGGCTGAATATAAAGACGAATGAGCTTTGGTGTGCCCAGAACAAACCAAAGAATTTGGGTCACTCATTACAAAGGAAATTAATTGATGTAACGAGGGAGTGTCATGGAGAAATTCAGTGCGCTTGTCATAAACTATTTTTTCCTTTTGGTGTTTTCAAAAGATTCTCTTAAGTAATGCATGAAGATGCTGCAGGAGAGTGATGGAGCTGCCTCCATCTAGAGGCCACGTCTTGGACAACAGCACAAAGGAGACGGTGACATTAGGGTAGGCTACTTTACACAAGCTTTTTAGATATGTCAAAAACTGAATAAATTACAAAGAAATCCAAGGACACTTATAGTCACCCAAATAGAAATATATATATATATATATATATATATATGGTACATATAACATCACATAATGAAATATGAATGAAAATAGAAAAATAAGACATTATTGGATGTACAAAATATAAGAAGGCTCACATGCTGTCAAAACATGTGGTAAATCTAGCAACATTTTCTTTTTGTGTGTGTGTGTGAATTTATACCACTTTGTGTTTTCCTACCTTGGCATTAAATTACAGTTCTTTTAATACTATGGCTCAGGGAGTGATGCAAATTTGACATCTTTCTGACCAACATAAATCTCAATATTTATTTTTCTCTTTTGAAAAGTCATAGAAATGCTATCATGGATATTTGCTTTTGCTATTGGTGCACATGAAGACGCAAAAAAAAAAAATTGTTGTTCACCACTATAGAAGCTCACCCAACTATGACGATTTCACTTCTGAGGATCTCAGAAATTGATAAGACACCTGCTGATTACAGCCTGTAGAGAGCCACGTCACCTGGTCAAACTACACAACCACTGCGACTACTACAGAAGTGATAAACAGAGTAACCACTCAAACAATCCCACATGAAACAATATGAAGCATATCTATGATTAACGCTATGGATGCGACGACTGATCAAGCGGAGTCTTACCTGTCGTTTGATGAAGCTGGAGGTGGTGTCAGACGAGGTGCTGCCATCTGAGCGTTTAAAACGACCCTTGCGCTTCGGCAGCTTTCGTGGTAGCTATATGGAGACGACCACATCAAAACAAACAGTCACCCGATTACACTAACATAAGACACAATATAAATAAGACACACTTTGTTGCTCTCTGCTCTTTATAAAACAGCTGATTTTGTCTAAAGTTGGTAAACTGGGCTTGGACATCAGATGTAAGTGTGTCTAGAGCTTCAGCAGCAGCTAGATGAATGTTCACATTATAGGAAATGGGTCTAGAGTAACTGTAAGCTATTTTAATAGTTGAAAGTACTGGTAAAATCTTAAAATATGAAATATAGATATAAAGTTTGTAACTGTTCTAGTCAGCAGTGCTTAAGTACCTTTGATGCACCTACACAGGAATAGCGATGTGTATCGAAACCCGGTATTAAACTGGCCCCGGGGCTAAATTATGAAAGACCGTAGTACCAGTAAGATCTGACGGTATCGGTTCTGCTCTCGGTACTGGAGGGGAAAAAATGAATGTACTATGTAATTTTTAGGGATGCACCGAATATTCGGCCACCGAAAATTTTCGGCCGAAAATGGCCAAAAAGTGCATTTTCGGTTTTCGGCCGAAACACTTTTATTACCGAAACAACACGGCCGAAATGTTATGATGACGCAAACAGAAACCGCGACCTGCACGTGCACCTGCATAGCGCAGACCACGAGCTCCCCGCGTCATTCACTTCACACCAGTGGGTCTTAATAGAGAACATTCTCTCTATTCTTATTCCTTTATTCGCAGCACTAAAGCGTCTCCTAACAAAGAGATTGAGACGGACCACGAAGTGAAAACAAAGAAAAGTACAGTCTTATAGAGTCTGTTAGCACACGTCTCACTGAGATCTTTTCGGATCCTCCGCACTTCATCGCGAATGTGCTTGATCCGCGTTATAAAGACCATTACTTGGACGCGGAAATATGGCAGAGCACACGAGAAATGCTCCAGGGCGCGCTGGATGCGGAAAAACCCGCGTGGAGACGGAGAAGCGCCAAGCGCAGGAGACTGAGATCAGAGCGCAAAAAAAAAAGACTCGTCTCTGCATATATAATACACACACATATACATATACATGCATAATATCAGATTGTAGCCATATTTCTGCTAGATTTTTTGCTAGATTTCTGCTTTAATTTGATAAAAATGTTTATTTATGCCCTGGCCCTATTTAAATACACTCTCTCAAATATTTCTCAAATGTCAGGCAGATGACAAGCTCAACTGCTCAACAGCTAGATGGTTATCTGTCTGAAGTCCCCATCCCCAGAAGTGATAACAGTCTTGCCTACTGGAGAAGTAATGCACTTTCTAGTACTACAGAGAAATATTTCAAATGCTCTTCACCTAAATGCACTTTTTATGAGAGAACAGTTAATTTTAAAACCTTTCTGCAGGCCAGTAGGCCTGTACATTATTATTTAATATACAGATGAGTGGGATTAAATTTTAGTTTGAATTTTATTTTATACTGTGCATTGTTGCAATGTGCTTAATAAATATTTGCATAATTTGTAATTATGCATTTTTATGTTTTTTTATAATTTATGTAATTGTAATTATCTTTGAAACTTTAATATTAATTTATGCAATTGCAATGTTTTAATTTTAGTAAAGTTAGTACACGGTCATAGCAATAAATG
Organism: Carassius carassius; assembly: GCF_963082965.1. NCBI lineage: Eukaryota > Metazoa > Chordata > Actinopteri > Cypriniformes > Cyprinidae > Carassius > Carassius carassius. The sequence goes on along the minus strand of NC_081800.1, from coordinate 7,557,437 downwards.
CAATGGTACTAATAATTGGGATAATTTCTTTCGGTGTTTCGGTTTCGGTTTTCGGCCTTGGTTTTCTCTTTTTCGGTTTTCGGTTTCGGCCAAGAATTTTCATTTCGGTGCATCCCTAGTAATTTTGCTTAATTATGTTATCGTGCACATTTTATCTCACCAAACATTTCTAATGTGCGATCATATTAAGACGTTTGTCTGTGAGATCTGCAAGATCTCTCATGCGCGCTGCGGAGGCTGTCTGTCAGTCACACAATACTATGTGGAGACAGAGAAATGCAAAGTTTTCGACTGCCTAACACAACACAAAGTAACACAACACAAAGTACCGATAAGAATACCGTTAAAGTACCGGACCGTTAAGCAGTATCGGTAAGAGTAGTACTACCGTTAAAACCTTAACGATACCCATCCCTACACAGGAACCTAGCTTTTTTCTTAAAAATGTTGCCAGTTGCATAAACCGCTTAGACTAGTCTTACAAGTTAGTTCTTTAGGACTGGTCATAATATTTTTTTTGTTGTTGTATTTTTTTTACAGTAAAAAGGTCTAATTTGAATCAGAAAGGTAACACTGATAGTTGGTCAAACTAGTTTTTAGGACATTTTTTACAAAATGGAGGTATTTATGCTACTACCGTCAGTCTACTCTACACTGTAAAAAAAACATCTGTAAAATTTACGGTAAAAAAACAGCAGCTGTGGTTGCCAGAATTCTACTGTAAAAAAATACAGTAACAACATTTTAGGTTTTCCAGTTTTACCTTAAATTTACAGTTAAATACCATAATTTCATTAACTGATATAATGCTAATATACCAACCTACTGAAGTACTGAAATCTGTTTTGTTCCTTTGTAATACTCTGATAACCACCAAATGCAGATGGTGATAAGAAAGTCACGTGGTGAACCAAAGTCCATCACAAACAGCTTTTGAATAATAATATACATAGAAGGTGACCACTGTCATTTACACAAGCACTAAACACCATCATGGTTAGACTCATTAAACTGAAATATACAATAAACATTAATTTTTTACTGTTAAAATCCCAGTATTTTATTCTTGTTCAGAAGCAAACGCTTTAATACATAGAAAACGTAGAACATTAACAAGCTGGAGATTTTGTTTAAATTGACAAATTGACAAATTGTCATGAGATCGTGTTGGAAAACTGACACAAGCTGATTTTGAGCTGATGACACCACCATTTCCCAAAACTCCTCTTAATGAACTTAAACTGGTATTACCAGCTAATATCTGGTTTGTTGCTGGTCCATGATGGTCTACCAGCTAATGGCCATTTTGGACAACTAATAGTCAACTCAGACCTTTTAGAAACCAGCTACCATCGTCAAAAACACATTAACTAGCTTAATATGGTATTTCAGGCAGGAGGCCTTGAGACTTTGGTTGGCTACGGGTGACCCAGGAGACCCATGACTAGTGAGGGTTCACCACAAGGGAATTTTGAGAGATTTTAAAGCCATTTATCCACACTACTCACACAAAGAAAACAAGTGTTTAGACTGATAAATGAACACTGTGTCTACAGACTGAAGGACGAGGCCTTGGTCGCGGTGGGAAATCTCAGGGCGGAGGAAAAACAAGAACTGGGAGTTTCGCGGATGGTGGAGGAGCATCAAAACATCTTATCAACATCTCTCCTCCGCTCATTAAAAACAACAGCGCGTGACTGATTGAAAGCGCGATAGACGCGATATTACACGGGCAGATTGTGTAGCTGTAGCGCTCTGCGGATACATGAAGCGCTTCGATGCACGACTGCTCAACAACAAGTAGCAAGAAATTAACCATTTATGAGATCATATTCAAATCCCCCAAAAGTCTTACCTGAAAATAGTGCGATTGAGAAGTGCTTTCTACACCAGACTGATGGTCTGCGGAAGATTTGGACATCTTTACTTGCACCATCTATTTGAGAGCGCAGGGAGGAGGGTGCATGCATGCATTGGTGCTTACTAAAGAAACGGCGATGCCAAATACATATGCCTGCCGAGGAAGAAGAGGGTATCACGATTGAACAGTAAAGCCTCTGTTTGAGCTGCATACACAGAGATCCTAAGATATATTCCCTCGCGCGGTTTATTATATTAATACAGGTGTATAAACGTAAAGGGGCTGTTTCTTGTGCGAGCGCCTTCTGTAGTGATGTCTCGCGCAGCGCTACAATGTGCAGCTCTCTCTATGTCTCTCTCTCTCTCTCTCTCTCTCTCTCTCTCTCTCTTTCTCTCTCTCTCTCTCTCTCTCTCTTATATTTCTTAGCAGAAGATCTTAGCAGCTACATTGTAATACAGTTAATTTCTATAGGCTACTTTGTGCATATCTGAGATTTCTGAAATAAGTACATATTACAGTGGTTTACATCACAACAACTCAGGTATGTGTTTCTTTAAAGCTTCCAGCGATGTTTTGAAGAAACATAGTAAAAGACTCCCAAATATCCCCAAAACAGTTCTGGATAAATAACACGTGTTTCTTTTACATTAATCATATAAAGTATAATTTACATGATTAATGTAGGCTAATTCCTAACAGAATGTGATATGGCAAGGAACGTTTTGCTTTTTCAACATTATTAGTCATACAAATAAAAGTGAATGTGTGCATATTTTAAAACATTATTTACTTTATTTATTATAGAATTTCATTCAAGTTTTTTTTATTTTATTTTATTTAACAAAATATTGACAAAAAATTGGTCCCCCAGTGTTCGAGACATGGTTGCCGTCTTGATATAAATAATATACTTTATATTTTAATCTTTATAAATTCATAAATAATGTATAATAATTTTTTTGTCTTTATTGTCTGAAAAAATGACATTAAGGTTTAATTAGTCTTTATGAAGAAGTAAACTAAAAATGCCCTCTTCTGGCACTTTGGAGCATTTAAAATGGCTTATATGATGTCAAGTGTGTTATATCTTCGATTGTATATTAAATTATATTGTGACTTCACTATATTTGTAATTATATCTATTAATATTACAATCACCTATAACTGTGAAATCATACATTTAACATGTGCTTGGATTTTATATGGCATCTTTAGCTAGATTTATGTGTCCAAACTATGAAGTACTTTCAAAAATGTAAAGGGTTAAATTGATCATGCAAGCTTGGAAGAGAAAATCAATGTGGCTTAGTGGGATCCATAAGTAACCACTTTGAAATTCAGATTACAAATCAGATTACAATTCGTTAGTAATCAACCCAGATAATATCACTAATAATAATTAACCTAGCAAAAACTTAAATGAATACTAATTATAGTCCTACTAAAAATCTTGACAGAATGGACGAATTTACAGTATTTGTAAAACAGTAAGTGAAAATGACCTGGGGAGCGTTTCCCAAAACCATAGTTGCTAACTTAGTTAGCAACTTTTTTGGTTGCAATACAATTTCCCATTGCCAACCAACTAAGTTGCTAACAGGTTAGCAACTATCCTTTTGAGAAACGCACCCCTGAATGACTTACTACCTCTCAGCTACTCAACAGATTCATTCAAAAACACTGATTCACTCAGGAACGAGACACTTGGTAGTTTCTCGGCAGTTAATATTGATTTGGCTTCATTTGGTTCTGTTTCCATATAGTTGGAGCAGAAATGAACTGGTGATATAGTGTCCAAAGTATTAGTTACACGCCAGATTATCTTCTTGGTTATTAAACTGTTGTATAAAATATACCCATAAGTCGCATTGTAAAGACGTCTTGTTTTCTGTGTAAGTTTTCTTTTGACTTAGTTTTCCTTAGCTGTCTTAATTATATCATTCTTATGTTTTAACTATCTGGTTAGTCCTAGTGTTTAAACACTCTTATTTCTGTTTGTCTTGGTTTGCATTTATGTTTGTGTCTATGTGTTGGCTTCCGTTATCTCCTGTGTTCCTTGTGGATTTATTATTAAAAGACTGTTGTGGTTTATTAAATAGCACATCAGTGTGACAAACATGCTGTTATTCTGAATATTAGGAACAAAACCACTTCCTCTAAACTACAGGTATTTCAACCTCCTCATTTCCAAATATAAGACAGTGGCTGAAAATAAAGTGATATGGTTGAAATATTAAGAGTAGTAGGCTAATAATGATTGGTGTAACTGGAGGTGTGATCCAAAGTGTCTTGAGCTTTGTCCAAGGTCTCTTTCTTCCTGTTTATGCCGTCGCGCTGAAGCAACCGGGCTGTCAATCACATGAATGTAAACTCCTCTGGCAGCCACTAATCGTCAGACACTAAAATCATGCGGCCAGAGTTATCAAACAGCAGGACACTGTCTCTGTCTAATTACAGGTGATAAAGAGCTTTATTTGTGTTGTTTTGATTGTTTTAATTGAAATTATTGCATATGGTTTCTACTGTCATGCCTTAAACATTAACGCCCCTCTAACTGGCACAACTGTTTTGTAATACGTTGCTTATAATAGTATGCATGCAGGTTATGACACATAAGACAAGTGCTGATGTGAGGCTTTGTGCTTAACCCTGTAAAGCCTGGGCCCTGACAAATAAATAAAGAAAGAAATTGGCTTGAAATGGAAAAGTTGAAACTTTAGATCTAAAATCTTAAAGAAAAAAAAGAACATGGGTTTTAATGAGTATCATAATAGATACAAAAAAGCGTTTATGGCTCACAGTCAGACCACAGTAAAAATCAGTAACCTATAACTGTTACCTTAAAGATCCAACTTTACCTGATTCAGTCCATGAATAAAATAAAATAAAAAATAATATATATATATATATATATATATTATTTTGGTATACATTGTATTTCTTTTCATAAAACCAGTTCATTTAGAGCTTTTTCAGTGTATGAAAAAACACTCCAGTTTTATTCAGATAATATGCAATTGATTTATTTATATGGTCAATAAGTAAGTTGAAATTTGTATGTAACGAGATTTATACCAAAATAACATAACTTTCATTTAAATAAGATAACAAAATTTTGAAAATGAAAATACATTATATCAGTCAATTACATGTATTTTAAAATGCTCCATTTATATGATTAAAGCTCTGTATTTTTATTTTAGGGACAAAACACATAATGCAATGCAGTACAATGATAATATGTTTGATGCTTTTAACACAATATATTAAAAAAAACATATTTATGGATAATCAAGTAAACCTAAGCTGCTTCATTCCATTCATTCAAGTATTCATCTTGAAATATAAACAAGAAGTTATTCTTATATTTACTTTATAAAAATCAGTAAAGATTTCACACCAAAAAGACCACAACCTAAAGAAAGATACTAAAAGGCTTTTTACTTGCTAAAATAGATCAACTATCAATCAGAAGACAAACTAGATTGTGTACAAGTGGCTTTCCCAGCAAAGTTTTGGTCATGCTGATAGTTTAGAGGCCTTTTATCAAATATGAGCTAGGCTTTAAAGGGTTAATTAGTACAGTTCTATACTCGCAAGCATGGCCTTCTGATAGCAGACGAGCTGTTAAAGGTTTATTATGTTAAAGTCTCACTATTACAGATCTTCGATACATAAGTTCAAGGTGGCTGAATCAAACAGACAACAGCACCGGTTCAAATAGCAACACTGCTTCCCCAGAGAGCACAGCCCTACCTCAAGGCAATGAGGAACCTATGAAGGGCAAAGATCTAGCAGTCTATCCAGACCTATTTGTCAGCTGAGCTTTAGACAAATAGTCTTGTATTTACTTTACCCTTTTGCAGTCACTACAGAACAGCAAAGCAACATGCAGTGTACAGCAGCACTGAATTACAATTGTGTAAACACAGCAGACGGAAATCATTTCAAGCTTGTGTGTAAATGAAAAGCAGGCCACTCTGTTTGTGTCCTAGTGTTTGTGTTTAGATGATTTAATCAACATCATTTATTGCTCGCAAGACACATATCCTTCTGCACTTCATAAGCGGTGGGTGTGCTGTTAAAATGAAACAGGTTTGTCTTTGCTAGTTAGTCTTTCGTATACTTACTAGCTGCATTTGTCTTGGCTTGTTTCGTGTCTATTCAAATGTGCGTGGAAGTATGTATATCAAATATTTACGCAATAAACATTCATAATGTTATATTTGGCTCTCCAGCACTCTGTATAACTACAAAGAGAAGTAGAAATTTGTTCACTAGAATTCAGTATCCAGTACATTTTTGCAGTGCATCATAAAAACTGTGCACTTGTAAAGTTGTATAGGGCACTTGTTGAATGAATAAATTGCAAATGGTTTATCTTTAATGTGTTTTTATGAGACTGTCATATAATTTAGTATGGTGTATGAGTTTGCAGTAGCTTGGCCTGCAGTTGTGTTGTCGACAACATGATATGACATCACTTTCTTAGAATGATAAAAGCAAGTCATAATTCTGAGAAATAATGTACACTACCCTTCAGTAAAAACAGTAATATTGTGAAATAATATTACAGATTTCTGTTTGAATATATTTTAAAATGTAATACATTTCTGTGATGCAGTGCTGTCACATGATCCTTCAGAAATCATTTATTGAATCCTTGGCCAATAAAAAAAAAAAAAAAATAATATATATACTGCGTTTTCTTGATCTGATAGAGCTCTGTTAAGGTTTATTTGTTTGTTTTTAGAAACTGGTTCTTCCTGCTTATAATGGCCTTTTTCACTTGGCAGGGCATGCAATATGAGTCTGGGGTTTGGGTTGGGTGTTTCTATGGAGTGCCACCTAAACCTCTTATTATAGTACATGGGAATGCCTAAACTCAACTGCGGCAAACACTAACCACAGATTTGCAAGTTATCACGTAAATCACTGATATCTGATAACCCATACTGCCACAGTTTCCTCTTGCTTTTCAATCCAGCAAAATTTTCTTTAAATGTACACTTCGTGGAAAGCACCATCAAAATGGGTGCAGCAGACCAGAGTGAGGGTCTTTATCTTTGTTATCTGACATGTTATAGAGGAACTCTGGCTGATATGCATGCTATAAAATGTCACCACTGTCAGACAACAAATCTTACAGTGTTGGCAGCTGACTATAAAATATTGTATTAAATGGATACTTCACCCCAAAATGAAAATTTGGTCATTAATCACTTACCCCATGTCGTTCCGAACCTGTAAATGCTTAGTTTGTCCTTGGAGCACAATCTAAGATATTTTGGATGAAAATCGGGAGGCTTGTGACTGTCCCAGGATGTGCATCCTTGTGGCACGGCTGCATCAGAAGAGCGTAGACAGTTTGAGTGATGTAGAGAGACACAGAGGAGACTGTTGACAAAGGAATTGTTGAATAAAGTTGTTATTTTAGTTTTATTCACGTACAAAAAATATTCTTGTCGCTTCATAACGTCACGGTTAAATCACTGGTGGCAGATGGACTATTCTGACGACGTCTTTCATACTTTTCTGGATCTTGACAGTGTAATTTACTTGGCAGTCTATGGGACAGTCACAAGCCTCCTGGATTTCATCCAAACATCTTAAATTGTTTTCCGAAGACGAACTAAGCTTTTACGGGTTTGGAACGACATCGGGGTAAGTGTTTAATGATAACATTTTATTTTGGTGTGGAGTATCCCTTTAAATGCAAGCTATTTTGTTTTTATGATTAAGGTAACAACTAACAAGACCAACACATGAAATAATAGATATGAACTAAAAATCAAAAACTGTTACTTTTTCAGGATGTGTGACTGGACAAATCAGGAGCGTGTATAAATAATAATAAATATAGACACTTTTATTTTAATAAATTCTATTAGATTTTTTTATTAACATTCTTCTCTAAGGAATGTATATTTTATTTTATCTATATTTCTATTTATCTTAACTTTGAAATATCTGTATTAAATATTGTGTAAATCGTATGTCAGGGTTTGAAGGGTAAGTTCACCCAAAAATGGACAAAAGTTTTCACCATTTTCATCATTTTTTTCTTTCACCTTCATGTCGTTCCAAACCTGTATGACTTGCTTTCTTGAGGATATTTTTGCATGGTGGCGGTATCAAGCGCAAGGTTGGGGGTTCGTTTCCCCGGGAACACATGATAAGTAAAAATTGATAGCCTGAATGCACTGTAAGTCGCTTTGGATAAAAGCGTCTGATAAATGCATACATTTAAAATTTAAATTTAGATAGATAGATTTCACCTGTTTGAGCGTCTGCTGTTGTGCTGCACGTCCAAGTGTGTGGGTCTGTCTCCATATGAGAGCGGAGGAGGAGGAGGAGGAAGAGGAGGAGGAGGAGGGGACAGGTGAAAGCAGCTGGCAGTGAGGAGCTGCTTGTTCGCAGGCCTTTAGGGGGAGTGTTGAGACGCGTGGAGACCGAGACTGGCACCGCGTCTGTGTGAAGGGGGAGAGGCTGGGAAACGACGGGAGCACAAGCGAGGCAGATCTTCACCGTCTGTGGCCCTCTGTCCCTTCTTCCTCGATGCCCGCAAAAAACACATCGACCTACCGATAACAAGGACACGGAGCGACCAGAGGACAGCGCGCGCTCGAGACGCCACAGCTGTAGCGCCAGAACCGGAGAGATGTCCACGGTGAGTCAGATCTTTTTCTAGGGTGATCAGTCGTGTTTTATGTAGGGCTGCTTACTAGTGTGGCTTCTGATAGACAAGCGTTATACAAGCGTTTGCCTTGTACAGGGTAATTTGGAAGAGGCGGATGCGTGCGTGTAGACAGCTTTAATGCAGCATTAGCTCTGAGTTTTGACATGGCGAATAAGCAACGGCCAAATGCAACACCCCTCTCCCCATTTACACTAGCGATATATTCAAGATTAAACGTCCCAATGCAGTGCCCGTCTTAGCTCACACTGCTGATGTTGCCCTAAAGGTCGAACGGTCCCGAGAAAAGTGAAATAAAGTGGAAAACCGCAGCTGCCGGTCTACATAGATGTCATGCGTGAGGCTTGAGGCATTAGGATTTATGTTCATCTGATAGTTTAGATGTGCGTGTTTGCTTCTGTTAAACAAGGCGACTCAAACTGATGCGTTGGAATGTTCCGCGCGTTATGATCCCTATAACATGTCCACTATGGACCGAGTGGACGTGTACACGGCCTGTAGTGCGCTATAATTCGGCTCTTTGGGTGAAGGACGGGGCTGTGTAGCCCACACTTAGCGGTCGGGTGTGACATGCTGTGTTGCAAAAGTATCCGCACACTGTTACTGTAACAGCCTCGACACGGTCACTGCTGCGATGTCACACACACACACACACTGAACACTGAACACACACTCAGTGTTATATAACGAAACATCTCCAAACGGCCTATGGGAGAAATGCTGCATAGTTCTTCTGGCATCTTGAGCCATCGATGAAGCGCTGAAATTCTGCAGCTTGCATATATTATGGCGATCGTTGATGTTTGCACGCGCGTCGATGCTGTCTGGCGTAAATAGGCGTTTTTATTTTCTGTTTTTAAATGGAAGCACAATGTGATTGATGCAGCCGTCTTCCATGACAGGAAACGGGGATTTAGATTAATAACGAATAGTGTTGAGACTGATGCGACACTGCGATCTCTATATTTGCATTATGTAACATCAGTGCGCGGCTGTTGAAATGTCGTGCAAATGTCTTGGAGGGAAAACAACACGATAGCCTACGAGCGCCAGCGAGGATGCGCCACGTTACAGATACAACCACACATTTGTGCAGTGCCATTCTTCAGTATGGCCTCAGAATACAATCTGAATATGACTCAGATTAGATTGGTCAGTTAAAATGTGCAGGGGCGGTTCTAGGGGGTGGCCAAGGGGCCAGTGCCCCCTGTCAACGAGCGTGCCCCCCCCCCCCCCCCTTTGGCCCCCATAAAGTTGGAATCATATCACACCAAACTATTTTGGGTGAAATGCGCAGTTTATCGTGTAATATATATATATATATATATATATATATATATATATATATATATATATATATATATATAAAGAAATACAGCTGCTAAATTCAGATCTGCGTTCCCTGGCTGGCACAGAGCCAGAGACACACGCGTTTTTAAAGCACTGCGCATTATAACCAATCACAGACTATTCTGTTGAGTTTATGAATGCAAGGTCCAATCAGAGGCGTTCAGATGAGTCACCGATGAAAAAATATCTGGCTAATTCTTTCATCAGAAACAACAAAGTGAAGATGTACTGTATGAATGTAAGTAAGATATTAATTTCACAGTGTAAAAAGCTTTAGAGAATATAATGGGAGTTTTTGAGAGTGCTTGAGCTCGCTGGTCTGAAGTGAAAATGTTATTTGCTCTCTTTGTACAGTGAAAGTGTTACAAGCTAATTAGTAACTTACAATGTTTTTATTAAATTCACATTAAATACAAAGTTAGTCGTATTTCAAAAAAAAATATTTTATGTAATGAATCCCATATCTGGTACTTAAGTAAAAAGACAGATTTTTATGCAAAGTTAATAGATTAGGCTACTTTGCCCATCGCCCATTATAGATCAACTTACATAACCTATAAAGGTGCAAAATGCATTTACTTACACATATTTGAGAATCGAGATATTTCGCTCAAAAATGCCCCTGACACTCCAATACAAAATTATTTGTCAAATAAATGAAACACGATGAAACATTCATTTTAGTTGGAATTGTTGTAGATGACTTCTAGAAATTGCAGTGTGTTACATGACATGGTGAAAAATGACTGAATGATAATACTTAAAATAGGTTAAGATGAATTTTAAAATTGTGCCCTCTAAAATCACAAGTGGCCTCTGTCTGCCCCCCCCCCCCCCCAGTTACTTTGGTCTAGAACTGCCCCTGAATGTGTGTTGTACTGTGCATTAGTGTGTTCGTTTGTCAGAATGAGTGATGGTCGGTTCATGAATGAATCTCTGTTTTGACTTGGAGCTTATCAATGAATCGGTTCTCATAACAGAGTGATTTGTTCATAAATCGGACTGAATCGTTCCAAAGCAGTTCTCGAGTGAACTGGCTGAATTAGAAATAGTATACTAGCACTATGCTTTCTATTTCAATCATACTTTATAGTCAAGAACCATTGTGGTAAAAAGTAAGTTACCTTAATGGACCCTTTTTTAATTTCTGGTTTTTCTAATGGAAAAATGGAAAAATAAAAAAAACGACTTGTTTTTTTAAAAATCTGTTTCCAAAACGAAAATGAAAAAACGGACAAAGCTTCGTTTTCCGATTTTCAAATTTGTGCTAATATCAAAAATAAAAAAAACGGATAACAAGCGTGTGTGTTTCACTTTGGTGTTCTCGTCTGATGCCTGTTAGTGACTGTCGTTCTTCAACGATTCGGTCATTTTAAACGAATCTTTAATGTGACTCGGTAAGAACGAGTCGTCTTGATTCGTTCAGTCGCGCATGCGCAAAATTATATTACTCGGATTATATTAAAAATAATAAAATTATATTAATTATATTAAATAATTATATTATATTATACAAAATTATATTACACGGATAATTATATTACAGTACACGGATTGTACTGCTCAGAAGAGAGAAAGATGTCAACTTTGCTGTCATTGCCTCAGCTGTTAGAAACACCAGTTTGGTAAATGTACATACAAATTTAGAAAATGCTAGATTTACAATTTTGTTAACAGTGGAAATGCATTGAACAATGAACATAGCCATAATAGGCATAAATGCTACTGGAAATGGGTTTATGAATTGGTTGACAGTTTTATCAACAAGCATATTAAAATAGCCAAATTTATTGAGAGTAACTATTATTGTTAAAAAGTGCAATAATGACAGACGTACATTCATTTTACCATTGTTTAATGTAAATGTCATTTAGCTACACTGTGTAATAAAGTAAACTAGGATACATGACATTATAAGAAACACATATCAATAAAACGTGAGATAAAAAACACAATTAACATCAGTATGCTTATATTTGTCTTTACTGGAATGTTTTAGACTATTTCATATGTCATGCTAGGATGATAGGGACTTCGTCATAATGTAAAGAACTACTGAATCCTTTTTGAGTCTAATAGAAATGAACTGTTCAGAAGAGCAGATTCAATGAGTCAAACTTCTCCTCAGTCAAAATACCCAATACATGAATGTGTTCTGAATGTGACAAAAATGAACAAATCCCTGTTTCTCCATCAGTACTGTTCAGCATCACCAGCTGGTCCAGATACTGTATATGAGACAAATATTCTCTATTTGCTGCTAAGACTAAATGATTAACAGCTAGTGGATCCATTTAAGATGAACACTTCTAACCTCTGATAATCTGTCATTGTCTGATTAGACAGGATTATAATGGGACTGTTGTTTTCAGATTAAACAAACAGTTAACATTGATAGAAAGTGGCATATCCTGCAATATGTCATGTCCTCTAAATGTAATATGCAATACAAAAAAATGTGAGTCTAAAGTCTTTGAACAATTAGGCAGCGTGGATTAATGCGAAGTCATAAATTAATGTTAAGCAGTCATTTATACAGCATTGCTCTGGACCACTGTCATTACTTGGAAATGTTTTCCAATGCAAATCAAGTGTTCCAAAGAGCTTATGCAGTGATACTTTTTATATGCATTGTTGGAGTCAATAAAGCTTTATTTGCATGATTCTTAATATTTACAATATCGAGAAAGCATATAATGTGCGTAGAGTACATAAAATACACAAAACAATCAGTTTGACTTGTGCCGGTTTTCGGTAATGCGATATATTGCGGTGATTAATATGCACGATATTGTTATCGTGAGCACTTCTAAATATCGTGAACAAATAGACATTACAAATTATTCAGAATTTGGAATGCATTTTAAGAATATTATTCCCATCAGCTGCTTAAAATGCACAACATCGCTGTATGCTGCTTGAAAGAGCGCATGCGCTCTGATGTAAACAAGCAGCATGAGAAGCACATGGAGGAACACGTGAGAGTAGAGCTGTAATTGGGCCTTAAAAGTTAGGCCCGACAGGACCCGAGTCCGACAGGTTTCGGCTCGAGCCCGACAAGTACATTTTGATTGACAGCTTTTTAAAAGCCCGAACCCGTTTACAGCCCGACATTATTCAAATGTGCACACGCACGCAGCTCTTTTGCCTTTGTCAAAAATGAGTCATTTATTCATGTTTTAACATAATTTATTAATAAATAACGTAGACTACACCACTTGGAAGTTGTAATAAAGAAATAAAATAAGTCCTCTGTGACATCTTAACATCTCAGCACTCTAAATAGACATAGGCTCCTTTAGCCTATAAATGGACCAACGCACCAATAAAGACGAGTGTTTTTTAACAAATTAAATTAAGATAAATTTTAAATTATTTGTAATTTAATTACTTGGCAATAACGAAATTAAGATAAAGGCTCCGGATTTGCTTCGCCACTAGCAGATGATATTTAATAAAAGAATAATGCCAACATTAGCGTATATACTCTGTCTACATTATACATTTAAGACTCAATGAATATTTAGTTTTCATTTTAAAAAACTTTATTACTCACAGCGATTAGGCTGAGCCTCCATGTTTTTGGAAAATGATTGAATCCACTGTAGATGGCTTCAGCGTGTTCCTGCGCTCACTGATGGTGCGTCATTATACTCATTATAAACATGGTCAAAACTTTTCCGCACCTCAAACTTTGCTTTAGTTGCTGGTGCAACCAAAACGTAATCACCAGAGGCAAGCCTCCGTTACACCTACTCAGCATTCATTTTCGCATCTTTCTCGCGCTAATCGAAACACATCACATGACCGATCGTTTACCTCGCAAACCGGAGCGCGCGCCCGAGCCCGGCCTGAGCCCGCGTAAGATGATATAAATTAAGCCCGAACCCGACCGAACTCGACGGGTCCCGTCGGGTTCGGGCAAAGATCTTAACCTCTACGTGAGAGATGCGCTGAATGAAAGCGCATTCACTCTCTGACAGCAGATGGCGCTAAAATGCAGCCTTTACCCTGTAAACACAGTAAATAAAGCAGCTGTTACTTTCTAAACCATATTTAAATAATTTTAAATAACCATTCAGATTTGTGTTTTCCCTATGGTGTTTATTACAGAGCCAACTACTGAAATATTTAGACTTAATAGGCTATTTATCTTCAAACAATCATTTTGTTTTTTGTTTTTTGTTTTTATCTGGACTACAAATGCCCTAGATATTGTTTGAAAGTGTTTTGATATTTTATTGTTCATTCACACTTTACATTATGGCTTCATTAGTTAACATAAACTGCCAAAAAAATATTCTGAACATTAATCTTAGGTATTCCAATATTTAATAACACATTGTTAAAATTGAAAGGTGCAAATGTGTTATTTAATGAGCTAACATGAACTAAGACTTGTATTTTTTAACAAAGATTAATAACTTCTATAGTAAATGTAGCTATTGCTCAATGTTTAGCTGTGCATTTATTGAATGAGCACTATGCGATGTCCGAACTGATTACACTATATTTTATGTATTGCACTGTATTTTATGTAAAATCATTTTCTATTTTTAAACTGTCTTAAATTCATTTTAAGTCAATTTTTTCTTAAATTGCTTGTTTTATTTTTGTGATTATTTTTCTTCATGACTTTTCTTTTACTTTCTTTTATGTAAAGCACTTTGAATTACCATTGTGTACGAAATGTGCTATAAATAAACTTGCCTTGCCTGGCCTTGAATGTTAATGCATTAACTAAGGTTAACTAATGAGGTCTTATTGTAAAGTGATACCTATTGGTTTTTATAGTTCTTTTGCACTTTAATGTGTAAAACATCTAACTTTTATATATTTTTTCTTTATTGCTTATTGTTTTAAATGTTTAGTTATTTTTGTTATAAGAAAAAAAGTTATTTAACCTGTTATACTGTATTATGACCACTTTTTTAAAACAAAATTTCAATACCATGATAATACCGTATACCATGATAAAAGCATTATCAATTAACCCCAACAGGAAAATTTGATACCGGCATATCCCTACAATCAATAGGGTTAAAAAATGAATAGGAATTAAAAGAAAGGGACTCTACGTACATTTAAATGAATGTAAATGTTGTGCTAATTGTTATTTTTTTTACAAGTATTCAAAATTATAATGGTGAGATAGGGACATGAAATTTGAAAAGAATATATTTAGATGATTACAATGTACTATTTAAAGGCATTTATCTCACAATGTCCTCATTTTGAATTGATGCTGATGTCGTTTCTCATTCATCTCTTGTTGACTCTTTAGTATAATCTCTAGTCCTTCCAGCTTTGTGACTCACTGACGACTCACTAAATCATATTTTAGACTATATGAAAGCATGCAGTGCCCTCTACTAAATTTGCGGAGTTAAACCATTCAATTCATTAGATGGATCGATTATGTTAATGTGTTTTATTCATCTTACATTGTTTCTATTTATGGTTTATTGTCAACAGATCCAGACGTCATGAAGATACAGTGGAACAAAGTAACATATCTCCAGATCCATCAGGCCACTCTTCAGTAACTAAACAAAACTGGACTAATCACCATCACTCACTTATATTTCGCTCATCCACCGCTCTAAATGAGTGTCTTGGACGGCAAGATCAGGGGTGGGGCGCATACCAGATCCCACACAGGTAAAGAAATCCACAAAATATGCATCATTTCATCCATGCATTCTGCTATGTGCATGAGTCAATGATGTAATTTGTTAATTTTTTATTAAAAATACATTAAAATTGCGGTATTTTTAAGTATTTAGTAGTGAAATATTTTACAATTTGAAATAGCTGTTTTCTATTTGAGTATATTTTAAATTGTAATTTATTCATGTGATATTGAATTTTCAGCATAATTACTCCGTTCTTCAGTGTCTAATATGCTGATTTTCTGCTCACTGTTGTGAAGTCAGTAGCAATATTTTGAAATCAATATGGAATTTAATAGGTAATCAGTGTAGAGATGATAAAGGGGTAATATAATCATATTTATTTTTTGACCTGGTAAGAACTCTAGCAGCTGCCTTTTGGACTAACTGTAGCTTGTTTATTGAAGATGCAGGACAACCAGCTAGTTCATAGTGCATTAAAGTAAACTAGTCGAGAGGTCATGAATGCATGAACTAGCTTTTCTGGGTCAGAAACATAGCGTGTTCCATAGCAATGTTTAAGGTGGAAGAAGGCTTGTTTTTGTAACATATGAAATATGATTTTCAGAAGATAAGCTGCTGTGTAATATAACACCCAGGATGTTAACTGAAGATGATAACATAACAGTACATCCTTCTAGCTGCATTGTATTCTAAGAGATTTTGTGTGCAGGTTTTTGGTCCAATAAATAATACCCCAGTCTTGTCTGAATTTAATAGGATAAAATTACTGGTCATACAGTGTTTATATCTTTAAAACATTTTGTCAACTTGGAAAGATTAGAAATTTCATCTGTCTTGTCTGAAAATATATATATAAATTTAATCTGTCTTGTCGTGATGAAATATATAACCGAGTATCATCGGCATAGAAGTGGAAACTAATTCTATGTATTCTAATAAATTTGCCAAGTGGCAGCGTTTATATTGAAAATAACAGAGGGCCTAACACGGATCCTTGTGGCAGATTTTTCACCATTTATCTAGACAAAATGGTAATGGTCTGCTAAGTACGAACTTAACTACTGTAATGGCTGTTCCTGAAAACCAGTGTAATATTGTAGTCAGCCTAAGATTATGTCATGGTCTATAGTGTCGAATGCAGCACTAAGATCAAGTAAAACTAATATTGAGACACATCCTTGGTCAGAGGCTAGAAGTAGGTCATTTGTTATTTTAACAAGCGCAGTTTTTGTACTATGATGAGGCCTGAATCCTGACCGAAAGTTTTCATAGATGTAATTTTAAACTAGCCATATTAAACCAACATATAGCTAAACTGTTTTTGTCATTGAGTCACATAAACATGGTAGAGTGTCATCATACACTGTCATGACAACTCTGGTTTTCCTACAGAATGTCCTGGATCAATGGCTTCCTAGTAGCCAGAGTGGATGACCGTAAGACCGCGTGGGGCGAGCGCAATGGCAAGAAGTCCAAGCGCAAGGTTGGCTCCTCTCTCTGCAACCCACGCTACATGAGCTGCCTGCGGGACGTGGAAGCCATGGAGCCTCCTCCCCAGCCACCCCACGCTCAGGCTACCCGGTCAGGAGGAGGAGGTACGGGTGGGGGCAACTTCGGTGTGCGCTGCGTATGGCAGGAAGACCACTATGGGAAAGTGGGGGGTGGGGGGGAGGGAGTGGGGCTTAAATCTGTGGACCTGGGTTTCGAGGACGACGAGATCAAGGGGAGGAGAGGGGGCGGCTTGGGTTGCGATGGCTCCAGTGATGACATGGCCAGCGGCACGGGGTCAGTGACGGCCGAGGACTGCTGGCAGCGGGTGGTTCGGGTGTTCCAATCCAAGAAGTTCCAGTCACGAAAACTGGAGCGTCTCTACCAGCGCTACTTCTTTAGGCTCAACCAGAGCTCGCTCACCATGCTGATGGGTGTCTTGGTGATCGTTTGTGGGGTCATGCTCACCTTCCACTGCATCCACGGACCACCCGACAAGGTCTACGCCTCTGTGCTCTCTGTGGCCATGGCCTTGTTCTTGGCACTAATGGTGGTGTGCAACCGAAATGGGTTCCACCAGGACTACATGTGGATGGTCAGCTACCTTGTGATTGGGGTGCTAATCGTGGTGCAGGTGTACGGGGTGCTGATGGTGGCCCCCCGCAGCGCCTCTGAGGGGATCTGGTGGTCCGTGTTTTTCATCTACATCATCTACACGCTGCTGCCTGTGCGGATGAGGGCGGCAGTGCTCAGTGGAGGAGTGCTGTCCTCCATACACCTCCTCACCACATGGAGGATCAATCAAGATGATGAATTCCTCTGGAAACAGGTAGGTCACTTCATCCCAGCTAAACTTCATATTTGATTTTTTTTATCTATTCCTTGATTATATTTGAGTAGGATGACTAGTGTTGGGAATTGAAAATGGCTCCACTTAAAAAGTACTTCCTTTGAAAATTTGTATCTTTAAATTCATCCCATTTAAAGCATCACTGCGAGAGTCATGAAAAATGCAGATGCATCAATGACTTAATTTTTTTAGTAATTTATTTATAAATGCATCACAATGACTTTCTGAAGTTTCTGAATTTAAATGAAAAATATCCTGATATCATAATGAAGCCTCATTAAAAGAAAAGAAAATGTTAAAATAAATTCCTGTTAGGTAATATATTATTATTTATTTTATTAAGTCTTTTTTTTTATTAATTTAAAATTTTTATTAAAGACACATTGCAGATGAAAAACAAAACAGGAAATTATATTATAAAAACAATGCTTCAGACTCTCATGACTTATGAATTAGTTCTCGATAGATGTATAAAGACAATTTTTAACTTAGAATAATACACATTTAAAATACATATAATATAAAACCAAATTTTTAAAACAAAACCCACCTAAAACCAACAAAACTTGGACTTTGCACATGTTTAACTAGTTTTTCCTTTTCTTTACCATGGACAGGCATAATTGTCATTGACCCCAAGACTGATTACTTCACTATTAGTTTACTAGTTTCTAGTTGCTTTTGAAAATATCTAAATACAAAATATGTAGGGATATGCATATTCTTAAATAATTGCCATCCTAAAAGATGACTATATTAATCTCCAAAAGGAAACAGTTGTGTCGTTAACTTGAGAGATTTTGAAGCACAGCATAATGTGTACATAATGTGTGTGTGTGTGTATATATATATATATATGGAAGTTTACACAGCACTTTCACCGTTTCAACATAGATAACTGTATTAGTTATTTAGGGTTTATTTGTTTAATGAGGTTTGACTAATTCCACCTGTCTAGAATTATGCTTCTGTTCTCATATCTGCATTTACTGCCTTTGTCCTGGTTGTGTTTAATGTGTAAAGACATGCTATACTGTAGAGCATCAATTATGCAAACACTCAGAATTGAATTCCACCATGGTAATCAGTCACCTGATCGTGTATGTACACTTCCACCCACAGTGCTGACATTCGTTAGTTTGTTTGAGTTACTGTTAGTATCTTTACTGCATTAGCATGATTGAGAGACACCTCTAGCATGGACGGTTCCCTTTCTTTGGAGTTGGTGGCACTATCTATTAGTCACAGTTACCATTTGGCTTTGCATACTTTTGAATATCCTTTTTTTGTCTACTAATAATGATTTCTTGTCAATGTGGTGTGTTATTTTATCAGTTCATTGGTAACCTGTTGCTGAGATAGAAATTCATTTAGTGAATGGATTCTGTCACAGCTGGCAAGCATCATGTGAACACACTCACCTATAAATGGTTCTGCTTTTATGGTATTGACTTAACGTAGTTAACAATCTGTGGATGATCAATGGCTGTCATTTTAGAAGAATGTAGAATAAACAAATAGGGTTTTTCAGTATGTACAGAGTGAGACCACAAATGTGTTTCCCAAAGTATTGGAAGTTTAAGTAGATCGTAGAGACCATTGGTGCCAGTGGTTTATAATATCTACTCGACTTTTAAAGCTTTTAGGAAACGCATCCAAGGATTGCTGATGACTGATATAATGTGGATGAAAGCAGATGAAATGTATATAAAATTGCTGAAATTAAACACTAATTTTCCACCATTTGTACTCAAAATTCAGTAAGATATTTGAACACCGTCAGTTGACAAGGCATTCAGTAGATTTTGGAATTTATAGATTTTTGGAATCTGGCAAAAAGAAGACTCATCTTTAGATTATTTCTTTTCTCATTGACTGACAGCTGTGGAAATTGAATTGTTTTCCTGAGGTAACTGTGATATTATGTGACACACTGTTTACAGAGTTGTTTTATTGATTCCTTTTTGTGATTGAAACAGTGAGTGTTTACTAGAGACATGATAGATTTCAATAAGTTGTACTGTTTCTGTCAACCCACCTTCTGATGTTCATTTGTGTTTATTTTTGTGCTATAACTAGTAATAAATAGAGAGAGATGCTCGGTTCACTTGCCGCTTGAGCTGATGAGCTACAGTGATCTTTCACACCACATTTAAAGGGATAGTTAACCCAAAAATGAAAATTATCCCATTATTTACTCACCCTCGAGCCATTCTAGGTGTATATGACTTTCTTCTTTGAAATGAATACAATCGGAGTTACATTAAAAAATGTCCTGGCTTTTCCAAGCTTTGTAATGGCAGTGAATAGGTGTCCAGATTGTCGTACACGAAATTTAGGCATAGCATAAGCTCCGGCAAGATGGACGAACATGGAAGCGCAGAGGAAAGCAAAACAAAACACCAGTCACGAATTAAAAGTACAAAACGAGGATTTGTAAAGAAAAATGTCAGAGGATTTCGATATAAGCCAAGAGGAGACTGGTTTTCCTTTGCTTTTAACAGAACTTGGTTCTCATGAGACTAACATATTCTCACTGAAGCAAACGCTACCCCTGCCCTGCGTCATTCACTGGAACGACACTCTCTCGTGAACATGCGTACGACAGTTAACGGAAGCTAGAGATTATAGTTTAAGTTTTCAGTATGGATATTTTTCTTACACAAACTCATCACTTCACTTTAGATGGCCTTTATTAACCCCTCGGAGCTATGTGGAGCACTTTTTATGATGGGTGGATGCACTTTATTGGACTTCAAAATCTTGACACCCATTCACTGCCATTATAAAGCTTGGGGAGCCTGGACATTTTTTTAGTATAACTCCATTTGTATTCATCTAAAAGAAGAAAGTCATATTCAGCTAGGATAGCATGAGGGTTCTCCAAAACCATTTTGCCTAAAAAAAAAATCAAATTTCTTTTTTTTTGCCATTTCAACCAAAACGTATTGGTTGCCAATATTTCAGTGCATCACTACTGAAAATATGAGCATTTTAGCACCCCCGAAAAAAAGTCATTTTAGGGTTTCCGCTCAAAAATAATTTTTGCATGTTAATCATTTTTGGTTGGCTGAGATGGAAGGGTTTTACATGGAGGGTGTATCATCTCATATAAGCAAAATGGTGGAAATTAGCAAACCTGCCTACAGCAAAAAAAATTCTATAAATTTGGTATGAGCAGGCTTTTGGTGCTCTTGTGTGTTACAGTATGTATCTGTTAGTATTAGCATGTATCATCAGTATGGCCTGTGTAATGCTAGCATGTTGGAAAGCGATGTGACAGGCTTTGGCTGTGCTATCTGTGACCACAGTGTGTTGTTGTGAGTCAAGCCAAGGACCTCGGGGGTAGGATGAAGGACAGGCAGCGTGGTTGAATGAGCCGCCCCGGCATTGGAGATCCTTTTCTCTCCTTGCGCTCCTCCCATTGAAATATCAGCATTATGTTAAAGGGATAGTTCACCCAAAAATGAAAATTATGTCATTAATAAAACCGATGCAACCGGTTCTTGACTCATGAACGAGTCATTATCTGGCTCGGCTCGGTGTTCATCTTCAGTTCTCTCTTCACAGCAGTTCAGTCACTGTACTGTTTGAGTAAATGAATTACTCCGGGATATTGGTTTGTTTGAACTCAGAGGGAGTGTCAGCCACATTAAAAAAGTTATCAGCTTAAGTCATTTGTGGATTAATGCGTATTGGAGACGCGAACTGTTTAAACGATTCAGTTTGATTTGGTGAACTGTTTCAAAAAGACCCGGTTACATCGAATGATTCGTTCGCGAACCTGATATCACAAACTGCTTTGTTTTGAACTGTCTTACAACAGACACGGAAGAGAAGACAATGCTGAATAAAGTCGTATTTATTGCTATTTTTGGACCAAAATTCTAACTGACCCTCTGATGTCACATGGACTACTTTAAAGATGTTTTTCTTACCTTTCTGGACATGGACAGTAGACCGTACACACAGCTTCAATGGAGGAACTGAGAGCTCTAGTAATAAATCTAAAATATCTTAAACTGTGTTTAGAAGATAAATGGAGGTCTCACAGGTTTGGAACGACATGAGGGTGAGTTATTCATGACATAAATTTGCAAATTGGGCGAACTAACCCTTTAAGCACTGTCTCCCAGGCCTCTGTGCTCCTACACAAAGTCCCTTTTTAATTTTTTCCAGGGTGTGTGTGTGTGTGTGTGGAGTTTTGGGGGACAGGAGGAGGTCGGTGTGTATGAAGAGAGGGAGGGTGAGGTCTTGACCTGCGGGTCACTGTATGACCATAGTGCATTGTGAAACTATTTACTGTATTTCTACTGTACAAAATAGTAGGAGAGAATGGGAACAGGAAGTCATTTCATTATAAACAATCAGAAACACAAAGCAGAATGCTTGGCCCCATTAAATGCAGGAAGGAACGGGTTGCTTACAACATATTTCCATCTTTTAATTAAAGGGATAGCAGATCTCAGTGAGGAATCCGTGGCGCAATGGAACACTATGTAGTATACTAGCTGGATTATTTGCATTAGAATTCAATGTTTGCAGTACGTCTGTGCCGTTTATCAGAAGCCTTAACATTTGATTAAGTCAACACATATTAAATGACTCTCCTTTCTTTTAAACTATTTATTTCTGGGCAAGTTGGTTTTGGATAATATTATCAAGACATTAAGCAGAGACCACAATTATTAAACTGCGGATCATGGAATGTAAAAAGAATAGTTTTGGTTCAGCACAATTGATTAACACAGAACATAATTTAAACTTAGCCCTATGATTATAAAAACAAACAAGATATGTACTGACAGCCATGAACTTACAATAGGTCTATCGGACAATAATAAGGGAGTGAGTCATTTCTGTAAACAAGCTCTTTTGTTTGTTTTTCTGAGGTAAAGAATCAAAATTATTTTATTTTGTCTTAATGTTTTACTCACTATAATCCCTCAAGGTTTTGATATGCATTGGCCTTGTCAAAGGCGCTGTTGGTTATGGATTCTGACTAGTTGACCATGTAATGTTTAGACTCCATGAGTTCCAGAACACTTTTTCCTATTTTTTATTCATTTTAACGGAGGACAAACATGAGTAATTCCAAGATGAACTTTAAGTAGATTAGATGAGCAGTCTTTTAATTTTTAAGAACATGGTTCACCCAATGAACATTTTGTCATTATATGTTGTTTTAAACCAGTATGACCTTCTGTGGAACACAAAAGAAGATATTTTAATGAATGTCCAGGCTTCTCTTTTCCATTTAAAGGAATAGTTTACCCAAAAACCTGCTGAAAATGTACTTACTCTCAAGCCATCCAAGATGCAAATGAGTTTGTTTCTTCATCGGAACGTACATCACTTGTTCACCAGTGCATGCTCTGCAGTGAATGGGTGCCGTCAGAATGAGAGTCCAAACAGCTGATAAAAACATAACAATAATCGACCTGTAATCCACACCACTCCAGTCCATCAGTTAATGACTTATGAAGTGAAAAGCTGCATGTTTGTAAGAAACAAATCCATCACTGACATGTTTTTAACTTCAAACCATTACATCCGGCTAAATTTAAACACAAATTATAGACACACACACACAAGTCCATAATCCATAAAATTGCTTCCCCTGTTGTCCTCTCACATTAAAATCTAACAGCATATTTGTTTAGACTGTTTTTGTTTGTAAACGGTGCACAATCTTGAGTATATTTGTCTACTGATTCAGGTGAGACAAATTTTACATTGGAGAATGAATAGAAGACTCGTATTTTAGAAATCCTGGTGTGCTATGCTGTTTGTTTATCATACCTTTTACAATTCATAATGAATTTATGCATGTGTGTGAATTTTTACAATCTGTTTTATTAATACCTACTCATGCCCCACTGAGAGTTATGTTTAGGGGTTAAGGTCTACGTTTTTTTTTTTTTTTTTTTTTTACATATCACATTTCTAACAAAAGTATGAAATATTTTTCAGTGAGACTGTGTAGAATATTGAACTGAACTGTATTTATAATATAATCAGATATTTTCAAAAAGGCAGAAATGATAATGAATCAAGAGGTTCTTCATACAAAAAAAAAAAAGTTTCCTTTGTGGACAGTACAACAATCTTTCACACTTTGTGTAAAAATACAGTATACATCAATCAAAATCACATGTGTATGATAAATCATGGTGCTAGTTAGCAAAAAAAAATCACCCACTTAATTTTCAAAATACTTTATTTCAAAAATTTGTATTTTGTTTTCCTTTTTTTCCCCATAATGGCTACAAGGAAGTGTTAAAATAGGCAATGATAAATTCCCAATAAAATGTGTGATGTAAATTTGAAACTACCACCTCGTTCCTTCATAAATCCTTTGAATGTGACCTTTGTTGTCAGTTATTTTTTACTTTTTTTTAGGACGAGCGAGCGCTAATGACACATGCTCTTATCTCTAATAGGCTGAAGCGGATCTGTGTGTAGATTTCTCAGAAAGCTGCTGTGTTATACAGGCCAATTTATCCTGCAGTGTGGACACTGCATCCAGGCATTTCCCCTTTCCTCTGTGACTCATTAAACCAGCACCCCATCCCTGCTGGTTCTGCTGGTGTGTGCCTGAGTATGCCCGCTCTCAATAATCTGCATGATCTGAGACTTGATGTTGGATTGCAGATGTCCCGGCAGTCCGAGAGGAGTTAAAACTGACCACAAGAATTACTGCGGGCTATTGTTAATACCACGCCATAGATAGGTCCTATTTATAGAACAATTCAAACAGTCGTAAATCTATTTTAAGCTGTGCACATGCTTTCGCTCACTCGCTCTAGTACAGATTAATTGTTGCGAAAGGGTGTTTGGATTCTGGGCTGATGACTCAGAAATACAGTTTCAAGGCTTTTCACACCTTGTTTGGTGCTTTGTTCTGTCTATACATATGTGCGGAGGGGGTTCGATATGGCAAAAATATCCTATCACGTTTATTTTATTTTTTTAAATAGCTTGATTCACGGTTTTATCATGATTTTTGTCATGTTGGTTTGACTATTTTGTAAGTTGTCTGAGCATTACAGCCAAACTAATTTCCCTATTATATAGACAAGGCATTTCAAGGCAACAGAGTTGCTGGTCCATAGTGGCTTTCATACAATTTTTTTCTACCGTCATATTTAATTGGGAACAGCAATGTTTGGTTACCCTGGTTTTTCAAAATATCTTCTTTTGTGTTCACAGTTTTGGCACAGCATGTGAGTGAGTACATAATGACAGCAATTAAATTTTAGGGTGAACCATCCTTTTAATGACAGTCGGCTGCATGGCTGTACGATCATATATGAACATGGTTTTGCAGAGTTTGTCAGTGAACAACGGTTCTGTGTGGTACATTCTGCTCCATGTGAAAGCTCGCATGTGATGGAGATTTACCCCTAATTACAGAACCAGCTTAACTGACAAGATGAGCATAACATTTTATTGTGCATCCCTAAAAAAAACATTAGTTTGAATGTTCGCTGAGGAAAGTCATATCTTTGTTGTACTATCTTTTCATCTGTTAAGGGTGATTTTTGATGACAGCGTTGCTCAGTGCATTTGTTGGCTGCATCTTACAAGCTGTTTGTTAAAAGTAAAAAAGAACTTCCTTGTTTACAGACTTGTAGAGCTGGGCGACATGACAATATTATCATATATCGACGATGTCTTGTTAGTATTGCGATGTCGATGTCAACAATCAGGTAACAGACGATTATTGATATTATCTGAAAAAAAAGACAAAGGATAAATCTAGTAAGTTGCAAAAAATATTTTACATAGACCCATAGTCACCATACAGGTCTTTTTGCATGAAAGAATGAAATAATTTAGTAGGAGGGGAATCAAAAAGCTATTCCAGTTTCGGAAATCAGATCAGATGCGTAAGGTCAGGAATAAAATTACTTGTTATAAAATTAGATTTCGATTTTGCTTCTCGATTTCTGTATGCACATTTATTGTGATTTCAAAAGATTTAACTGCAAGAAGACGAAATAGAACTCACTTCTGCACACACACAGTGTTTTATGTGCTGCACACACACACACACACACACACACACACGAAGCGCATCGCCTCTATTTACGTGAACACTGGATTGAGCTCTCTTTCTCGCATTCTTACACATTTGTACGGAGCACCGCACATGACACGCAGGAAAAAATCGTAAAAAAGGCTAAATCGTGTGCGTTCCCTCGATTTATAAATTGTGGCTAAGATTCATTGCAGAGACCATTAATTCGCCATCTGTGAACATGTCCCACTAGGCAATCAAACATCATAGACAACAGAAATCCTTTAGGATCCCAGAAATGTGCAAAATTTTGGCCACAGTTCTACAGTGTGCACCAGATTTTACATTGCAAGCCATATCTAGAGACCACAATATGATCATACATGCCAACCCTCCCTAATTTTCCGGGAGACTCCCGAATTTCAAAGCCCCTCCCGAAAATCTCCCGGACCGACCTTTCTCCCGAATTTCTCCCGATTTCCACCCGGACAACAATATTGCTACACCATCCGTCACTGGGCGCCGTTTTAGACCAAACGCTTGCACTCCCATGGCGTCTGTCGTTGCTAAGCAACCAAACTGCGCTCTCCATGATGACGACGAAGTATCAGCAAAGGATTAATTGATTTCTAGCCTCACCTCGGCTCGCATTAGCTTTACTACTAGATATATTTCTGGAGATGAGAAGGAAAAACTCGCCTGGAAAAAGTAGCGCACCACGTCGCTTCCATTATGAGCGTGCTCGCCGCGCGCCTACGGTAGAAATAACGACCTTGAGCGCGAAAAAGATGCGATATGTGAACGGCCCCTAGAAGCAGACGTCTGAAATGAAAGGCAAGAACAGCTATTTATTTAGCTTTAGACTGTTAAATGAAAATTTAAAAATGAAATGTCATAATTATAATGTTTTGAGAGTTTACTTATGTAATTGTTGCATTAGGCTATTAATTAATAAATGTTTATTGATAAGATCTAGCTATTTCATATCTCTTCATTTACAGTAGCTAACAAATTAGGGTCTAACCTCCTGAGGAGAGGCCTTAAGGAATTGAATTTGTCAAATAAATGAATTACATTTTTCTTTGCGTTTGTGTATGTGATATTATATATGACGACACATCGTTTGTGTATGTGATATATATGACGACACACAACCCCCCCCCACCTCCCACCCCCCCGGTCCTTTTTAATATCTCCCTAATTCTGAGGTCTCAAGGTTGGCAAGTATGAATATGATAGAGATTTGTGCATTGGCAAGCACAACTCTCATTTTCTTTAGATGAGTCAAATGAGTCAAAGTCAAAGGAGTTGTTGACTTTTGTCATGTTAGCAGTTATTGCAGTGCCACATTGAATTCTGTCTAAAAATATTTATTTAGATTAAATAGTTTTTATTTGGTTATTATTTTTCATTTTTGAAATACCAATGTTGTTATTGTTAAACTATTACAAGAAGTTTTGTTGACCAAAATAAAGGTATAATAAAATATAAATATTATATGAAAAAAATTAAATATAAAAAACATAAACAAAAATTTTAAATGATGCCTTGGCAAATGAAATAAGTTTGCTGAATTAACTATAACTAAAGCTAAATACAAATAAAAAGCTAAAAAAAAAAAAACGTATATAAATAATAATAACATTTATATTATTGTTTATTTATAACAGTATTTATTTGTGTCTAAGTTAGAGCTGTAATCGGGCCTTAAAGGGATAGTTCACCCAAAAATCTAAATTATGTCATTAATAACTTGCCCTCATGTCGTTCCAAACCTGTAAAACTTCTGTTCATCTTCAGAACACAGTTTAAGCTATTTTAGATTTAGTCCGAGAGCTCTCAGTCCCTCCATTGAAGCTGTGTGTACGGTCTACTGTCCATGTCCAGAAAGGTAAGAAAAACATCATCAAAGTAGTCCATGTGACATCAGAGGGTCGGTTAGAATATTTTGAAGGCATCGAAAATACATTTTGGTTCAAAAATAGCAAAAACTACGACTTTATTCAGCATTGTCTTCTCTTCCATATCTGTTGTGAGAGAGAGTTCAAAACAAAGCAGTTTGTGATATCCTCGTTCACGAGTCAAGAACCGTTTCTGTCAGACGCGTCCGATTCGAGAACCGAGAAGCTGATGATACTGTGCATGTGTGATGCAGCGTGAAGCAGACCGACACACAGAGCGTCTGAACCGAACTGATTCTTTTGGTGATTGATTCTGAACTGATTATGTGCTAATGTTATGAGCGCGGGTAAACCCAGAGCCATAGAGAGAGAGAGTTGCGACAACGGAAGTTCGAAATGTTTGGTTGTCACGTGATTCGTGTCGACTTCAAATAGTTCCAGGAAGTGCGTTGGCGGCCATTCAAACTGATAGAGTAGAGTGACAGAACTGCGATTTCTGGTAATAAGGAGTCAATAAATGCATTTATTTTATATATTTATACAACACACCGACATATGTATGTAGCATGAGTATGTAGTTACAGCGTTGTTGTTTTAAAAATATAAAATCAGGTCATTTTTGAGGATTAGTGTTCAATTACCATTATTTTAAAAACTTATTTCAGGCTAACGTTAAGTTGTATAAAAACGGGTTGCTGTTGCCTTTTTACGTTACATATTGTTCTTTATTTCACTGATCTCATGTTAACTAATGTCATATTGATGACTTTCAGGTAGTAGAGACAGGCTGGTGACAGGTGATTTTCAGCTTGCACTGCACTATACTGTTAGCAGCAGTAATTAGCATGTTAAATGTAAAATGAAGCTTACTGTTTATAATTCTTATAATAATTATTATAAATCTTATAATATAATTATGTATTATAAATAATATATCTATTATATCTAGTATAATTCTTACAATACTTATTCATGTACACAATATATTTAGGTTTAAAACAACTTAAGCATACTCATATATAAACATGTACACTGCCATTCAAAAGTAATGATGCTGAAAATTCAGCTTGGCATCACATGAGTATATTACATTTTAAAATAGAAAACAGTTATTTTAAATTGTAATTATAAATTACGAGATTACTTTTTCTTTGTATTTTTATTCAAATAAATGCAATTAACTATTTACAGCAATTCATGAATACATTTCTAATAAATTTAATAGCATGCCAAGCATTTTGTATGTGTCCTTTCTTTCATGTTGTCTTGCATAGTCTCCACCATGGTTTGCTGTGCTGCATGGGGATGCTCCACTCGGTCAGAGAAAGGTGTACGAATGTATGGCTTCCCCGCTGACATGCAGAGGAGAAAATAATGGTTGGCTCAAGTCAGCAGGAGCAATTTAAATATAAATAAAAATTACAACAACAAAAAATTGTTAGGTAATTATAGTTAAATTTATTTGCACTTTTTTACATTGAAAATGATTTACTAGAAATAAGGAACAAGCAAAGCCTTGCAAAACCCAGGGAGCTGAGACTCATGGTGAGACATTGCAGGGAGTCATCAGTGTTTCCTATAACTGTGCATTTTACCACCATGTGATATGTACCGTATGTGGGTAGACAAAAATAAAGTTGTCTGTGGAAACTAAACTCAAGTCTCTCTGCAGGCACATTTCGAGGCAAACCAATTTGTAATGACCAAAAAATTCAAGAGTAGGCTGAGACCAGATGCTATTCCCACAATCTTTGTACATCGTCCTGTGGTCAAAAAGAGGAGGGCCCTACTCCACGATGCACCCCTACACCTGTAAACATAAAGCAAATCGCTGCTGATTACAGCTATATTATTTCAGGTGATACATATATAATAAGTACAAACTCGGACTAGTTGTGTACTAGTAGTGATATATTCAATATTTAAAATTAGCAATACCATGTATTCTGCCTCTATCAGTTACAAAGGTTGAGGAAAAAAGAATGAGGACACTCAGAGAAGGGAAAGTGACAGTGAAGAAATAGAGGACATGGCTAGAGAGGAGAGACAGGGACAGGTGACACTACTCAGTCAGCCAGCAGCAAGTCAGTCAGCATTCCAGTTAACCATCAGCCAGTTACCTGGGTCTATTAAAAAAATTAAAGAGACAGGGAAAAAAAATCAAACAATGCAAAGGCAGCACTAAGAAAAATAAAGAATGACAATGCAGCTTTCAAAAAAGGTCCCCTCAGCACTCCTGACCTGCATCATCACTGATGCTCCATCACAGAACAGTCCAGTGGCACCACTAATCCTACACCTACCAGCACCCACAGAATGTTACAGTATGTTACTTTTATACACTAACAAGTATGTAATACAGTAGTATTATATAATATAGACAGGTTATATAATATAGACAGGTAATAGTCAATTAATCACAATGACTAAAAACAATCCACCCATGTTTTTGCAAACTCAATTCACTCTAAATTTATATCAATAGGGTGAATTTTATTAAGGAATTTAATACGTGTAATAAGGAACAAACGTTATAACCTCATTTTTACCACCTCCACTCACCGCTGTCACACGTGATCAAACGTTATATTGAACTAACGTAATAGGCTATGTAACGTTATTGCTAATTCACACTGCGCTATTGTGATTGTCACTCGCGTGAACGAGCACAGATTTGCCTGTGATTTGGGGCATTTGTCGGCAATTTCTCAAAACCTGTTGGCGAGCCAAAAACTGGGCTAAAATCATGCAGTCTGGACTCAGCTTAAGCTAACTTTCCCCACCCTGCAAAAAAATATGTTTAGACTCCTTTTTTCTAATTCCAAACACGATGGATGAAACTGAATTAAGAGAACAGATTTTACAATTAATAGGGTGTTCGTTACTAACTTTATTCAGCTCCAATTCTAGCCTAATCTGTTAGTTATCTGATAACATCCTTTAAATCTACTCATTTAATGAGTTATAATCTACTAGAAGGTTTTAATTTGCAATTTATTGTTGTTAAGATGTACTGATAATATACAATCTTATTATTTAAACGTCTTACCTTTTAAAAGTGCGTCGCAAATGGTTTGTTCTGCTTCATCTCTACGGCGCGGCATCGGTTTGCTGCTGCTTCCGGGAACTATTTAGAGGCTCCACGAGCCGCCATTGCTGTAAAAAAAGCGTTCCATTGGAGTCAATGGAGTTGTCGCAACTCTCTCTCTATATGGCTCTGGGTAAACCGAAGGCTTGAATCAAGGGCAATCATCGCCAAAGATGCCATTACGTCGAGCGCAAAAGAACCAATGAACCGTTTTCTTCAACCGGTTTATTGAATTGATCTGTCCGAAAGAACTACTGGTGATCCAAAAACCGATGCAACCGGTTCTTGACTCGTGAACGAGTCAATATTTTGTTCGTTATCTGGCTCGGCTCAGTGTTCATCTTCAGTTCTCTCTTCACAGCAGTTCAGTCACTGTACTGTTTGAGTAAATTAATTACTCTGGGATATTGGTTTGTTTTAACTCAGAGGGAGTGTCAGCCATGTTAAAAAAGTTAACAGCTTAAGTCATTTGTGGATTAATGCGTATTGGAGATGCAAACCGTTTTAAAACGATTCAGTTCGATTCGGTGAACTATTTCAAAAAGATCCGGTTACATCGAATGATTCGTTCGCAAACCGGATATCACAAACTGCTTTGTTTTGAACTCTCTCTCACAACAGACACGGAAGAGAAGACAATGCTGAATAAAGTCGTAGTTTTTGTTATTTTTGGACCAAAATGTATTTACGATAATTCAAAAAATTCTAACCGACCCTCTGATGTCACATGGACTACTTTGATGATGTTTTTCTTACCTTTCTGGACATGGACAGTATACCGTACACACAGTTTCAATGGAGGGACTGAGAGCTCTCGGACTAAATCTAAAATATCTTAAACTGTGTTCTGAAGATAAACGGAGGTCTTACTGGTTTGGAACGACATGAGGGTGAGTTATTAATGACATAATTTAGATTTTTCGATGAACTAACCCTTTAAACGTTAGGCCCGACAGGACCCAAGCCCGACAGGTTTCGGCCAGAGCCCGACAAGTACATTTTGATTGACAGCTTTTTTAAAGCCCGAACCCGTTTACAGCCCGACATTATTCAAATGTGCACACGCACACAGCTCTTTTGCCTTTTGTCAAGAATGAGTCATTTATACATGTTTTAACAATGTATTCGTGACTAATGTAGACTAGGCCACTTGGAAGTTGGAATAAAGAAATAAAATAAGTCCTCTGTGACATCTTAACATCTCAGCACTCTAAATAGACATAGGCTCCTTTAGCCTATAAATAGACCAACGCACCAATAAAACGAGTCTTTTTTAACAAATTAAATTAAGATAAATTTTAAATTAAGATTGGTATTTGGCAATAACGAAATTAAGATAAAGGCTCCGCCGGATTTGCTTCGCCACTAGCAGCTGACATTTAATAAAAGAATAATGCCAACAATAGCGTAAATACTCTTTCCACATTATGCATTTAAGACTCAATGAATATTTAATAATAATAATAATAATACATTTTATTTGTAATGCGCTTTTCTTAAACCCAAAGCGCTACAGTAGTAAAGTAATAAATAAAGTTAAACAAAACACCAAAAGCAATACAACAATTCATTATAGAAAGACAGTCTTGAATAAATGTGACTTAATCAACTTTTTAAAATCACCCAACGTTGGTGCATTTCTGACGTGCAGAGGAAGTACATTCCATAGCTTAGGGGCTTTATATGAAAAGGCTCTTTCCCCCATGGTCTTTAGCTTGCATGATGGCTGGTTAAGTGAAAGAGAGTTAGTAGAGCGAAGAGAGCGTGATGGAATATAAGGGCTGATGAGTTCACAAAGATACTCAGGTGCAGTCCTATGAAGTGCCTTGTTTGTTAAAATAAGAATTTTAAAATTAATTCTCGCATTTACGGGAAGCCAGTGTAATTGTGAAAGAACCGGTGTAATGTGTTCACGAGGAGAAGTACAAGTGAGCACACGAGCGGCAGAATTTTGTGTATACTGAAGCTTGCTCAACGATTTAGCTGGAAGGCCAGAGAACAAGGCATTACAATAATCTAACCTAGTTGTTATGAAGGCATGTATAAGCCTTTCTGTGTCTGCAAAAGAGAGAAAAGGTCTAAGTCGAGCTATGTTTCTCAGGTGGAAAAATGCAGTTTTAGAGATGTGTTTTATGTGTGCTTCAAATGATAATTGTGAATAAAAAATGACACCAAGATTTCGCACCTGTGAAGTGGGGATTACCGTGCAGGAATCAACAATCAAACTGATCTGCTCGGCCTTACGAGTAGCTGCCACTGTACCAATCTGCATCAGTTCAGTTTTGGAGCCATTCAGCTTCAGGAAGTTGTTATGCATCCAGTTACTGATCTCTGCTAAACAACCACGCAAAGCTATTAATGAGCAATGGACATCAGGACTAGTGGTGATGTAAATCTGCGTATCATCAGCATAGCAGTGATACCCAAGACCATGTTTCCTAATGATCTGCCCAAGTGGAAGTATATAAATATTAAATAATATTGGACCCAATACTGAACCCTGAGGAACTCCCTGTCGAACAGGCACGGTATCTGATTTATAGTTACCCAAGCCAACAAACTGGGCACGATTCGTTAAATAAGACCGAAACCAATTGAGGACAGCTCCAGAAAGACCCAACCAATTTTCCAGCCTGTCAAGCAGAAGAGAGTGACATATAGTATCAAAAGCAGCACTGAGGTCTAACAAGACCAAAATGCTGCATGCACCTGAATCCGCCATGATAAGAAGATCATTTATGACCCTAATTAAAGCGGTTTCAGTACTATGCCCTCTTCTGAACCCAGATTGAAAAGGTTCAAAGAGACTGTTCAGAGCTAGGTGATTATTTAACTGAACAGCCACAACACGCTCAAGAACTTTAGCCAAGAATGGGAGGTTAGAAATCGGCCTGTAATTGGATAAATCAGATACATCACAACCAGTCTTCTTAGGGACTGGTGTAATGGCAGCTATATTTAGTTCTGGAGGAACAATTCCAGAAGTCCAGAAGTTCACAATTGAAGTCATAAAAGGGCAGATTGATGCAAGGCAGTTCATCTAAAATACTGGTTGTAGAGTTCATGGACTTCACTGTACTTATAATAAAATCATCTCCGACCATTTCAAAGTTTGAAAAGGTAGTAGTTGGGAAGTTTGAAGGCTGGATATTAACTAGCTCAAGAGGAGTGATGGTATTTAAAGTGCTATATATATCCTCAACCTTACCAGTGAAATAATGAAGAAACTTATTGCACTGTTCAACAGAGGAATGAACAACGGCCTTAGTTGGTTTGAGAAGATTGTCAACAGTCTTAAACAGCGATTTAGAATTTGTTGCAGCGTTACCAATGATGTTTGAATAGTAGCTCTTACGTGCAGTATTCAAAGAATGGTAAGCAGACTGTTGTTCAGTGTAAAGAAGCCTGTGCACCGTCAGGCCAGATTTTTTGTACTGCCGTTCTAATTGTCTTCCGGCAGCTTTCATTAAACGTAAATCCGGGGTAAACCATGGACAGGGTTTCCTTAAAGTAACAAGCCGTTCTCGCACAGGTGCGAACTCATCCAAAAGTGAGGAAAGCATGGAATTATAGTGCTCCACGGAGTTAGTAGTGCAAAGCCCAGAGACAAAAGTCGAAAAAAGAGTGAAGTCCATGTGCTTGATGTAACAGAATTTGATAGTGCGCTCAGAAATAGATCGTGAAGACGTAACATTTATGTCAAAAGTAATAAGTCTATGATCACTTATACTCATGTCGATACTATCCAGAGATTGGATACCAACACCAGCAGAACATACCACATCCAATATATGGCCCAGCCTATGGGTCGGAAAAGTAACATGCTGTTTAAAGTCAAAACCATCCAAAATGTCCAAAAAGGTAGCAGTTTTGACACAGTTTGGATTATCAATATGGAAATTGACATCACCAGTCAAGACCATAGACGGACAGAGGGGACTAAGAAGTGTCAGCAACTCAGTGTCAGTAAACTCAGAAAAAAATAAAGGATTAGGTTTTGGTGGACGATAAATTAGCAGCACAAGAACAGGTGAAGCACCATTGACTTTAAAAACCAGACATTCAAATGATGAAACAGTAGGAGCATCAATAACATCAATTGATATATTTGATACAAATATTGCAGCCAAGCCACCACCCTTACCCGAAGCCCGAGGCACGTCAATTTTAATATCCAGATGGGGCACACATGTTCAAATTAAGATAGTCATTGTCTTTATGCCAAGTTTCACTGAGACAGAGAATATCAATTTTCCTGTCAAGGATAGTGTCAGTGATAAGTGCCGTTTTATTGTTTATTGACCTCGTGTTGAAGTGAGCAAGTCGCATAGTGCTACAGCACACATTCGCAGCGGGTTTTTGAGAGATAACGTCTGGATATCGTAGATTACTATGGCCGATTCCACGGCAACCAGAAGTTTTCATTTGAAAACTTGAACTAGAACTTGCAAGTTTTCATTTGAAAAACCTTTACTCACAGCGATTAGGCTAAGCCTACATGTTTTTGTGGAGGAAAATGTTGAATCCACTGTAGATGTCTTCAGCGCGTTCCGGCGCTCACTGATGGTGCGACATTATTTACTCATTATTCTCATTATAAACATGGTCAAAACTTTTCCACACTTCAGAATTTGCTTTAGTTGCTGGTGCAAACAAAACGTAATCACCAGAGGCAAGCCTCCGTTTCACCTACTCAGCATCCATTTTCGCATCTTTCTTTCGCATTTTTCGCATGTGAAACACATCACATGACCGTTCGTTTACCTCACAAACCGGAGCGCGAGCCCGAGCCAATGTAAGATTATATAAATTAAGCCCGAACCGAACTCGACGGGACCTTTCAGCTCTAGCCTAAGTAATAAAAACTAAAATAGCACTGCAAAATACACATTTATTCTTAAAATGCGCGGCTTATTAAATTTCTTTTTTTCCCTCTTTTTTTTTTTTTTTTGGAAGATTAATTAGAGCAAGGAAAGATAAATAATGTAATACAGGAAATAAAAGCAAAAGAAGACAAAGGTAACGTGTGAGAGAGCTCATGTTAGATCACTTGCAATTTTTTTTTACTTCCTGAGGGAATAAAGTCATACTTCTCTTTCTCTGGTCTCTGTCTGTCAGTCTCTCTGCTCTTTGCATTCATCTTCTAAACCAGTGAGTCGGTGTCCTCTCTCTGAAACCAATTAGCACACAAAATCCAGGAGGCCCAAACAAACACGCTCACACTTACACAATAGAATCTCCTGTTTCCTCCAGCCAACACCCTCCCTCAGGGCTGTCCTCTTCGAAATCCTTCTCCTCGCTCGTAAACACAACAGACATCAGCTGCTGTGTGACAGAGTGTGTGTCTGTGTGTGTGAGCTGGCAAAACTGAATTACATTTCTCAGTTCAGACCTTTTATTAATTACAAATCATGTTAACAGTTTAAATGAATTATGTGGGAAATGTTTTCCACAATGCATTGACCACAGTGCTCAAAAATGCCTGCTTGTATTCTCTAGGGAAGAATTGCTAGTTTCTTGCCTTTTTCCATTCTATATTTTTGCAATTTGCTGCTTTCTAGTTCATATTTACTAGATGGTGTCATGTTTGGTTGGTGTGGATTATATAATAAGACAAAATACCAATGTTGTTCTTGTTAATTTAAACTATATATATATATATATATATATATATATATATATATTATAATAAAATACAATATAAATATTAGATAAAATATTTTGCCTTGGCAAATATCTGAAATAAGTTTAGGTTGAATTAACTATAACTAAAGCTAAATAATAAAAAAAGCATATAACAGAATGATGAAAACTTTAAATAAAATTAAAATGAAATCTGAAAATTAAAAGGAAATTTATCAAATTAATACTTTAATAATATATAAATAATAATAACATTGATATTATTTGTTGTTAATTCATATTATTTAAATGTATATAGTAGGGCTGCACAATTAAGCAAATTTCTAATTCTGATTAAAATTGTGAATGCCACAGTTATATAATCGTTCAAAGAGGCAATTAATCGTTCAAAGTCCACTTATGTTATTCTGCCCGCTTAAAATGCGTTTTTTTCTTTCTACATGTTATTTTAAGGGTTTGTCCTATTATTTTAATATTAGTTTTAGTATAACATTATAATACCTTTCATAATTGTACTTTTTTATAATTTAAAGAAGAAACCAATCTGATGTACAGTACAGACCAAAAGTTTGGAAACATTACTATTTTTAATGTTTTTGAAAGAAGTTTCTTCTGTTCATCAAGCCTGCATTTATTTGAAAAAAAATACAGAAAAAAATGTAATATTGTGAAATATTATTACAACTTAAAATTATAGTTTTCTATTTGAATATACTTTAAAAAAATAATTTATTCCTGTGATGCAAAGCTGAATTTTTAGCATCATTACTCCAGCCTTCAGTGTCACATGTAACATCCGGTCTATCACATGATCATTTAGAAATCATTCTAATATTCTGATTTATTATGAGTGTTGGAAACAGATCTGCTGTCTAATATATTTGATGAATAAAAG
Source organism: Carassius carassius (assembly GCF_963082965.1). Lineage (NCBI taxonomy): Eukaryota > Metazoa > Chordata > Actinopteri > Cypriniformes > Cyprinidae > Carassius > Carassius carassius. The sequence continues at coordinate 7,520,005 of NC_081800.1, read as the reverse complement.
GTTAAAAAGAACTGCATTTATTTAAAAAAAGAAAGAAATTCTAATAATATATATTCTAATAATATATTTTCTTTACTATCACTTTTTATCAATTTAACACATCCTTGCTGAATAAAAGTATTGATTTTATTTAAAAAAAAAAAGAAAAGAAAACAAAATTACTGACCCCAAATTACTGACCAGTAGTGTATATTGTTATTACAAAATATTTATATTTTAAAAACATAGCTTCTTTTTTTTTTTTTTTATTCATCAAAGTATCCTAAAAAAGTATCACATGTTCTGAAAAAATACTAAGCAGCAGAACTGTTTCCAACTTTGATAATGAATCATCATATTAGAATGATTTCTAAAGGATCATGTGATAATGATCCTAACAATTCAGCCTTGCATCACAGAAATAAATGATAATTTAAAGTATAATAAATTTAAAAACAATTATTTTAAATTGTAATAATATATCACAATATTACATTTTTTTCTGTATTTTTGATCAAATAAATGCAGGCTTGATGAGCAGAAGAAACTTCTTTCAAAAACATTAAAAATAGTAATGTTTCCAAACTTTTGGTCTGTACTGTATATTTGACATTAGAGGCATGAAAAATATGACATGCAGTTGCATCAAACAATGGTATAAACATCATTCAATGTAAATTGTGATAAATTATGATTTTTGTCATAATCGTGCAGCCATAGTATATAGCAAGTAATAAAAACTAAAATAACTGCAAAGTACAAATTTATTTGCAAAATGTCCAGCTTTAGGCTACTTTTGACTCCCTTTGGTCACCTGATTTATTGTTTTGACATAGTCTATAGAATACTTGATTAACTTATGACATTTCTATAACACATGGTTAAGAAATAGTAGTATTGCAGTAAGTATCATTGCAGTACTAGTGTTTTCCAGAGCCGGGGATGCTGGGAGGTGTAGTCTGCAGTGTGCTTTCAGTTTGAGGTGAATATTATACTCTCTTCTGTCTCTCCAGCTCACCATCGACCGCATGCTAACAAGCACAGTGATGTGTCCACCCAGAGTCCACTGTGGATATGAGGAATGTTTCAGCTGCTGATACTAGCCTGAAATTCACACCTCTGTGTTGGATAATTTCATCCAAATGTTGTTCGGCCCTCTCCGTTCCCGAGTCAGAGGGGGAAAGCTAATGTAAACCTGCACTCCACTGCAGTTCAGTGGAGTGCAGGTTATGGGATGGATGTGGTGCCATGGCAACTGTACACATTTTGACATGCTTAACTTTGAGACCATAATGAAATTACTGAACATACACATGTAGGTTAGTGGTCAACCGATATATCGCCAAGGCCGATATATCGGCTGATATTTGGCATTTTGCAAATATTGGCATATTGGCATCGATTTATTTTGACGGCGCTGAGAGCAGCAGTGATTGAGCACACACAGTACTCAAACTCTCTCTCGTTTGTCATCGTTGTTAACAGTCTAATATGGATAGAAGCCTGTCTAATAATCAGATAGAATGATTAAAAAATAAATTAATGTATACAAAAAGTATTATAACAATTTATTTTATATTAGGCCTATTAGTAATAGAATGGCAAACATTAAAATACTTTTTTGTTTGCCGTCAGCATTAAGCAAATACGCATTTATATAATTTTAAAAAGTCTTTGAATGACTAATGAACATTTAAATGAAAAATATGATTCCCAATGCAAAAAAACTTGGTTACAGTGTTTACTTGTTTATATATATTATAATTGTATTAAATTAATTAATTTATTTATTTATTTGTGAAAACGGAGTATGTTTCTTTTACAAATTTATGTTTTAATCCACTGTCAAATTATTTCAAATTTCTTAAATATTAACATCGGCTATCGGCCCCCCTGCTTTCCAAGATATCGGCATCGGCTGTCAAAAAAAAACACATCTCGGTCAACCACTAATGTAATTGATTGAATGTGACTAATTAATTGTTTATAAAGTGTTTTAAAAGTTTTTTTTTAGTTCTCTCAGAAATCACACACTTTTCATTTACTTGATCTTGCAAAAACTTGTGAAGAAAGCCACCGACTGGCATCGACTAAAAGCAGATTAGCTGGTGAAAGTAGCAGCGTAGCATGTTACAATGGTTTCTGGATATGTAAAACCCGGTGTTTCTATACAAATTATTTGTCGAGTTCCATGTAATTCTTATTGTTTTCTGGTTTCAGGAAATAAACTCAAATTCTGAATAAAAATACACTGATGGTGTAACAATGGTTTCTGGATATGTAAAACCTGGTGTCACTACACAAATTCTCAAGTTCCATGTAATTATCAGTTTGTCTGGTTTCAGGAAATAAACTCAAATTCTGAATAAAAATACTGTAATGGTGTCAAGGTGAAACCCTCGCTCTTCCTCCTTAAACCCGTTCTGGCCTCTTTCAGTTGTTCTGTGCAACATTTTGACCACACAGGCTTATCTGCTGACCAGCAGGCCGGGGTTTCTCTGACTCTGCACTTTGCTCTCGTGAAAGTTGTTTCGTTGTGTGCCATATGCAGGATAAGAGATTCCAGTGAGGTGTTTGCTCTGGTGGCCAGGGTTGCTCCAGTGGCTCGATCGGTCTTATATTGAGTAACATTGAAGTAAAACTACAATTTAGTTTGAAACTCAGTACTTCATTTAGTTGCACTATTTGTCCTTGGTTGTAAGCTCTCCTTAATTGAATCGATGTTTATTTATGATATTATAATATCATTATTGTGGAAAAAGTAGTGTAGAGTTTTTAGGGCTTGGGAATTGTTTAAAATCTTTCGATCCGGTGCCAATTTCGATACCTCAGTTTCGATAACGGTTCCTAACGATACTTTTTTCGATACCATATGTTTTAAAATCCATTTTAACATCAACACAAATACATTAAACACAAAACTTTTATTTTTCACCTTAATTCAAACTAATTCTGGTAACACTTCACACTCAGGATAACATTATTAATACAACTGGTTGTGCTTTTTCGATAGGGGTGCGCCAGCAGACACTCGGGATTGGTATCAATCCTAACTTGGCCAAAATTAACAAAAAAAGAGAAACCTTTTTGCCACAACATGAACATATTATAAATAAATAAATAAACAAATGATATTGTGTACAGGCTTATATTGAACCAAATAAAATGCAAAGGAATGTAAAAAAAAAAAAAACTTTTTAGTGCAAAATCAAACTGTATTTGTGGGTTAAAGAACATTTCATGACTTCTCAGAGAACTGTACATTTTTGGCTACTGTGGGTTAATTATAAACGCTATCGTTAACTCATATTTACCATAGTAAAAACATGGTACCTTTTCTTTAGTTTAAAATTAAGCCACAGTAGCATGGAGTAGCATCACAGTAGTATGAAATGTTCTTTAACATCATGAACCATAAAATGTAGTCATCGTTCTGTTATGGTTTATTTTCATAATAGATAAACACAGGTCACAAGTTAACACGGTCACATTTGCTTGATTCAGCAGCTGCACGATGTGACGGCGAGAGTCCTGTCTTGAATCCAGAGATCTAGAGCTGATTCGGTGTAGATCGGTAGCTCGGTGGTGACTGTCGTCTTGCGGCGTGTTCGAAACCCGCGCCAACACAGACATTCTTTATTTGTATTTTTTTTTGTTTATCCTACTTCACCCTCGAAACGGGCGATCATACTAATTACTTGTAATCTTTACAAGAATATCAGAGTCATGCAATGAGCATATCTGCGTTTATTAGACACTTAATATCACGTCAGTTTGTGCTTTCAGAACCGCAGAATCTGCTGCCGTCGTTCCAGCACATCTGCAACGGAGACCTAAACCAGGAAGTTGGTCACGGTAACCAGTTAAACCGTAACACCGGCTTTGGTTGCAATACTCTTATCGCATATGTTGCACTTTGCTGACTCGGCATCCACTTTTATAAAGTGTAGCCACACTCTAAACCTCTTTGGCATTGTAAAACGGAAACGTTTTGAGAAAAAACAACTACACTTGTGTTGTGTGACTGCGAGTATCTTAAGAAATCCTCCCCGTCACGTAACGTGGTGGTGAACAGCCAATCATGCCGAATTTAGGTCTTTACATGCACGTATGTTACAAGCTCACACAGACACAGCCGCTTGGCAAAGAAGCAAAACAAAAAAACGCAGCTTGGCTTTTGGAACCGAAATATGACACCGAAAGATAAATAATTTTTCGATACTCATAGTATCGAAGTTTTTCGTTCGATACCATAAAGTCATCGAAATTCGGTACCCAGCCCTAAGAGTTTTGGATATTGACCATAATGTGAAAATTATTATTGGCTTATTTAAGGCCTGTATCACTTTTAGTTTTTTTCTGGTCACTATTAGTCATTTTATATATTAATTATTTTAGTTTCTTTTTTTCATTATATTTAATGTTATCGATTTCTATTATCTGCCATTTATCTGTTAAATGGCTATAACATGAACATATATATATATATATATATATATATATATATATATATATATATATATATGAAACATGTTTGCTGTAACATGAAAATAATTATCAGCTTATTGAATATCTAAGAGCTGATACTGAACATTTATTTGTCTTGTTTATTTTATATTTATTTATTCATTTATTTTACGAAAATTTACGAAAATATTTTTATTTGTCAGCTATTTGTCAGTTATTGGCTGTTTATGAAAATGTGTTAGATTTTTAATAGTATAGAATAGATAATTTAATTGTATATATATTATTTTTACTAAATTATATATATTTTATTTGCCAGCTGTTTATCTGATATTGGCTGTTACATTAAAATTTGTTTAACTTTTTTAAATCGTATATTTTTTATATTGGGCAGCTATTGGCTATAATGTAAATAATTATCAGCTTGTACATATTGGTGCAACCCTAAATATTTGGTACTGTATAAGTTGTAACTGTGTAGATTGTTTGATTGTTGAGTCCTTGAAGGCATTTGACTTCATGCAGAAATATGTGAGTGAACAGTGTTTGCAGAAGATTATATTATATACATTTAGCAGACGCTATTACCCAAAGCGACTTACGATCAGGCTGTATATTTGTGTTCCCTGGGAATCAAACCCACAACTTTTTGCACTGATAACGCAATGCTCTACTACTTAGCCACAGGAATAATAGAAATATACAAATTCTTTTTTTGTTTGTTAGTTTTTTGTTGCATTTGATTAAACAAAGGTTTAATCATGGCTGAGCTTGTCAGGCTGAAATATGGAATATGAGGGTGGGACAGTGGGAATGTCATTCTCTCATGCGCTCTCGCAGAACAATAAAAAATATGAATGATGCGCATTGTTCCTGTTGCTCATATTTGTGAGGGGGTGATGGTTGGGGGGTCAGGGGGATGAGGTGGGACTTTTTCTTTTTTGAATGAAGACAACGCATCTGGTTCACTGAAACCACATTATCCATGAGGAATAAAAAGATGGCATCCTGAATCCACCTGACCATCTTTGTATGTGTTAGTCTCAGAAGAAGATTGCAAAATAACGGCAGATACCAAAGGAGGACAAAATAACAGAAGAATCCTGCAGATATTATATTAATGTTCTAGTTTTGATGCAAGTTAAAGGTCTATAAATTATAAAAAACATCAGAAAGCTTGTTTACAGTAATGTAAACAAATAAGAAAATGCTAAATTATGGGTGAATGAAAACCTTCTGAAGCAAAGCGATGCATTTGTGTAAGAAAATATCCATATTTATAACTTTATAAACCTTAATCTGTAGTTTCCATTAAATGGCATATGCATGTTCATGAGAGAGTGGCGTTCCAGCGGATGACGTAGGAATCAACGCAGAATATTCAGGCCAGGTGACAAAGCTGCTAGTCACTTTAGAAAGATGCACTAGCTGAGAGGAGTTTCGTCAAAGCTGACTAAAAGTGATCAAGGATGGATTATTTCAACAAATTTGATGACACTGTGATATCTTCTTTGGGGCGTTAAAGGAAAAAGAAAGCTAGCCTTGCTAAAGCAGCACAGTACTGTGGTGAGGGAAAAGCTGCCTGTATCACTTATAATCACAACAACAAAGTTCAGGCCTCTACATTATCAGCTGAGGAGAAAATTACCATTATACTAAATGTTTTTTTAGTGTACCATTATGCATAATGAACCTCTCCACCATATTTATCAGTTGGTAACAGACATTATGGATTAAATTAATCCTTTCTCTAGTTGTATTTGAAATTTAGCAATAGAGAAAAGATGACTCATCAGCCCATATGACTTTTTTCCATTGCTCAAGTGTCAATGTTTTTATGGCCGTAGTACTGCGTTTTGCATCTCGATGCATTGTCATTGGATACAAATTGTTTCAAAATAGCAGTCCTGTCATAAGTTCCAGCTTTGACATGCAGGTTTTGTTGATGCTGGGTCCCAGATCAGCTGACTTCTGCGGCTGGGCATTCAGCAATCATCTTATTGAAAGTCTGTCAATCCCTGGTGCTGGTTGCCAGTTTGTCGGTGTCCATGTTAGGCAATGTTTTGCATTTGTTTGTTCCACTTTACTGAATAATTTAGCATTTTCTGTGAGTGATCCTTCTGCAGTTTGGACCATTGGTTGTGTTTTGGAAAGTCACTCACAACAAAATGTTAATTGTCAGACCTTCAAGACCTATCAAGTTGCCGTTCCTGCAGTTGTCCATCCACTCTATGTTCAAAATTAGTTAAAGGGATAGTTCACCCAAAATTGAACATTCTGTCATTATTTACTGGCATTTCATTCAAACCTGCATGACAATGTTTCTAATGTGAAAAGAATGGTCATACAACTCTTTTCCATTCAAGGTGAGCATTTTTATTTAAAATGTATGTAATTTTTCTTTTTTTCTTTTCACTAGAGAAGACCCTTATTTGGGGTCATGTAGATTACTTTGAAGCTGTCCAAATATGGGGTTTGGACTGTCAAAATGGTCTACGTTGAGCCACTTGCATTAGATGCTAAAAAACTGTTAAATGTTCTGCAGTAAAGTAAATATTTAATCCTGTTCACCTTGTAGTGTTTGTATTTAAGTTAGAACCTGAAAGGCCTGTTCAAGCTAACTTGGTTAGCTAAAGGCTATCATACAATCTGTTTCAGTGTTTCTGTGTACATGTGTACATGAGTACTGGGTGTCTGTGTTTTATCCCGTCAAGGCTTTACTTGGATGTGTGTGTCAGTTATGTCTGTAATCTTGCTGAACATTAAGGTGATAAGAGACTTTCTGTGGTGGAGTCTCGTCACTTAGTTCAGTTTGACTCTGAGAGATAAGATAAAAAAACGAAATATAGGTAGATGCCTTACTTGTCCCAAGGTATGAAGGGATTGACACACATGAATGCAGACATTAAGCCTCCAGATGCTCCTACAGAGTCATTGCCCGAAACAGGAAGCAGAAACCTATTTCAGAAACAGCGTCCTATCAGTCATTGCCCTAAGAGGAAATGACTTACTCATTTATTTGCAACTTTCACATCTTCCATAGTTTCATTTTCTTTTTAGTGTGCAATTAAACTTTTTTGAGAATGTATGTATATATATATATATATATATATATATATATATATATATATACTGTATACAAATACATTCAAAACATTAATAATGTAAATTATTATTACAATTTAAAATAATTGTTCTTTGTTTTAATATAGATTCAAATGTAATTTATTCCTGCGATGCAAAGCTGGATTTTCAGCATGTCATGTGATCCTTTAGAAATGATACTAATACACCGATTTGTTATTATTATTATAATTCAAAAGAACAGCATTTATTTGAAACAGATGTTGTTTATAACAACGTAAAATACTTTTACTGTCACTTTTGATTAATTTGATACACCCTTGCTTAATAAAAATATTTTTTTCTAAATTAATACAATCAATAAAAAATGTCACTGACCCTGAAATGTAAAAAAAAAAAAGCCATATTTTCCTTACACCTTTAATATAAATTCAATGTGCACAATGTTTTTTTTTATGTTACAAATATCATGAATTACCAATTGCACTTTTTATATATTTTTGAATAAATCATTAGATCCAGACAAAAATTGAGCATCATGTGTCGTGATGTTTATCATAGCCTTGTGCACTCCCATCAAATAATATTTCAGATGATTGTACAGTATGACGCATTTCTTGACAGAATAGCAGTAGACTGTGACTGCTTGGTAAAGCCTCTTGGTTTGAACAGATTTCTCGAATGAGAGGAACTTATTATCTTGTTATTTGTGACACTGATACTCTGACCAGCATGTAAAGGGACCAAAATTTGTTTTGTATTCATGTGCCATTTATTGGCAGGTAAATCTAAAATGGATGCATCCTAAATAATATCCCTTTAAAAGTGCAGGTACAAATCTGCCAATCAGGCTGGAGCTTGAGATTCTGGCAAGTGCTTTGCAGTAATCATCAAGCGGTCACTGAGACTAGTTCGTATTCAGCCTGACGATGGGCTCTCAGAGTTTTTGGAAGGACGTTGTGGAATTTGGGCTGGAATCGCTGAAAGAAAATCACAGTCGTGACAGCTCGTGGACATCTTGCCATCCTCACCCCCTCATCACAGAAGCTTTGCAAGCTTGCCTGATGACACTATTGCCCTCTTTTGCTGATTTAAGGATCAGTTTTGTAGTTCGATTTGCTTTTTTTGGGGTTTTGGGAAAGTTGGGGGTTTCTCAGCACCCCTCGGCCAGTTTTGACGGTTTTTTAATTACTGCAGCAGAAGGCATTAGCTCAGTGTTAAATATTCTCACCTCTCGACTGCAGAGGTAGCACATAGTCACTAACCTCTCACACGTGTAGAAGATCACAGTTCAGGTAGACCATAGCTCAATTAGCAAGCCGGTCAATCGCCTTTCATTAGTACACAGTAAAAAAGCAATTCTTGAAAAAACCTTTTGCATTCAGAATATTTTCTTAAAAAAAAAAAAACTCAGAAGTTACATTGCTTTGTGTGGTCAGTTTGAATTTGCCTGTTCACTAAATGTAAAATGCCTCATTCAGCCAGTGAATTCATAAAGGCAACTACAGATTTCTTGTCCAGCAAATTTTCAATAACACTGTAAAAAGGAATAGTACCTGGATGTTGACAAATTTCTCATTTTTGATGATAGTTTATACTATGTAAATTGATCTAATGTCACATTAAGCTCTTGTTCGAAGTCACACATCATTTAAGAATGGTACAGTATGTACCTTTTTAGATGCCATCTGTTTTTTTAAAGTTGTCATCATGTCCTTTCATAATCTATTCCTGTCCCTCTCACTTCATCCTCATACTGTAAGTGCTACAGTTTTCTGCATGTGGGAATATACTCTTTGTCAAAGCCCAGTAGTTTCAGGTTTCCACAGGTTTCATTTCCGAAGCGAGGTGCATTGTCCCACCCCACCCCGTTTAGTGGCATCACGCAGGACGCAAAAGCTGGACATAATCTGCAGTGATCATAATGGCTTTATATAATATCTGGAGCAGCCACAGGTAGATAAACACAGACCAGCACAGAGAAAAGAGGACGAGTGGGTCTACGAACACAAATGATCCACAATCATCAAATACCCGCAAGTGAATAATGAAGGAACAGAAGTAAGAGCAGATTCCCACAAAGCAAAATCATACTTTTATACACCAGATTTGTCTGGGATCTGCCTGGGTAGTGTTTTCACAAAAAAAATTACAAACTTATTAGAACGTCTTAAAAATATCTTAAAGAGGCGAAATTACAAATTACCACCTTAAAAGGTGTAAATTTAGAGCTGAAAGTCTTAAATTCATAAAATGATGGCGTATGTGGCTGTATGAAATATTGTTTTCTGAGAACTTGAAAACAACTTTAAAAAAAAGCACCCCCCCCTCCATTGAATTAAGCTTATTTTTTTGATCCAATTGTCAGATATTTGTTCTTATTGTAATCATAAAATCGCTGCATTTTGATACATTTCTTAGAAAACAAGACTTCGGTAACACTAAAATACAATAAGATTCATTAGTTAACATTAGTTAACTACTTTAGTTAGCATGAACTAAGAATGAGCGATATTTCTACAGCATTTATTAATCTTAGTTCATATTAATTCCAACATTTACTAAGGCATTATTAAAATAACAAAATTTGCTTGTTAACATTAATTAACAGTTAATGCACTTTCAATTAACACGAACTAACAGTGAACAACTGTATTTTCATTAACATTAACAAAGATGAATAAATACTGTAATAAATGTATTGTTCATGTTAGTTAATACACTGTAAAAAGTTTAAATATTATTTACTCAATTTTATTGGTGAAACATTTTTACACTCAAAAAACTTGAGTAAATTTTAAAGCTGTGAAATCAATGAAATATAATGTATGAATTGAGTAAATGCAAGTAAGAAAATTAAGTAAATCTGAGTAACTGCATCTGGTACATTAACAAATAAAATTGAAAATAATAAAAATATATTGAACATTTAAAAACAATATTTATGAGTAATATTAACTGTTTTTATTAATGAGTAATATTAACTTTTTATTTTCTCTAAACCTTTGTAAAATAGTACTCCACACAACCACCAGTATACATGACATTGGCCTTTATTGTCAATGAGTACAGCAATACAGCACATTTTACACTGTATACAGTATTGCCTACATTTAAACTCATTTAACAAACATTTTATAAGTAAAAATTAAATATTTAAAAATTCAGGTAGCCTAATTCAAGTGTAATCAAATCAACCCAATATCCACCGGATCAGTGCTGGTCCTCGTGCCGGAGACGGACTCGCCTCTGCGGGTGAACTTTGAACTTCATACCGCCGTCCTGCGTTTCACTCACAGCCGATAGATACTGCGAGTGACTGACATAACCTGCCAATAAACAAACAGTGACAGTTCTGAGGACATTTTATCATCCAAATGATAATAATTATATTTATTATCATTAGGAATGAAGTCATGTGTTTATGCAAAGCGTTTCAATCATGCAAAAAGACAGACGCGACTCTCGTTTAGGTGTCGAATTACGCCTCTGTATGTTGTTTTGTATTAAATATGATATAAAGCACAGTAAAGATTTTATAGATAAAATAAAACATACACAAACCTGAATTTCACAGAGGAAATGCACCAAATCTGCGACGCTGAGAAGAGAGCTGTTGTCTGGAGACTGGAGAGTTCAAACTGCCTGCGCTCACTGACTCAACCAACCGTCGAGTTGTCGTCACGTCAGAGGGTGGGGGAGGGGTGCATTGTTTTAATTGAGTAAACTTACTCAAATTTTAAGAGTGTGTTAAATATATTAATAATATTGATTTGAATTAAGTAATATTTTTGTTTCTTGAAACAGATCAGTTTAAATTCAACATTCTCAAATATTTTGATAGAAATTTCACAAATATATTAAGTATATTATAAAGAAATAATTGGTTAGTCAAATACTAAATAATTTTATTGAAAACAACTTAAATATATCTGTAAATTTTAGATAAAATGAACTGTTGGATTTTTACTCAATTATTTTGGTATGTTTAACTCAAACAATCAAGTACACGATATTCAGAGATTTTATCAAGTTAATAAAGTTAAAAATTTCTGCAATATTTACTAAGCCACAGAATTATTTTTTACAGTGTACATTAACTAATGGAACCTTATTGTAAAGTTTTACCAAAACTTCTTATCTCACATCATTTTGCTGCTCAAACGCATCTTGATTTAAAATACATCACTTTTTTGCAGTGGGATCAGAAGGTACAGTAAAAGTTATTTCCATATTCTTTATTTGGCCTTAAAAGGTCTTTAAAAAGTCATAAAACCTCCAGAAACCCTTGGAAACTGATTTGGGATGGGGGCTGTCAAGCTCCAAAAATGCATTTTAAAATATCCATAAAAGTTGTCCAAGTGACAGGTTAAACTTGGTAAACCTAGTAGTTTTCTCCTGATTGGCATGCTCACATGAATGATCTTGGTAACACATAATCAGTTCATTCGCTTATAGAAGGTTTCCAAATCGTCTAAAAAGATGATTTCTGACAACATTACAGTTCAAACAACAAACCTTGCACCGGACATCTTTTTATTTGCTCTTATATTACAATCTTCGGTAATGGACATTATATGGCAGGTGCTGTTCATAGAGTCATTTTACACCCGGAACATTCCTTAGATGCTCTCTGTCTCACCAATCTGAGCAATAAACACACTGCAGTGCACATGAGTGAGAGTCAGAGTGAGCTGTAATCATGATATCACTTTAATGACAGTTTCTACACGTCGCTTGTTGACTTTTACTGGAAAAAATTGGCAGACGCAAGAAGGATCTCTAAACATCGGCTTTTAAAGGAAGAGATGTTCTCAGTGTCATGAATATGTCACTTTTGAATCCGGTGTGTGAGAACATGATGTGAGCAAATCAGGAAAATATATTTATTGGATGATTTGTGAGTGAAAGGCAAAGAAAAATAGACGCAGGAGAAGATTGACAGAGAGTAAAGGGGTGAACACGTCTCTCTCTCTGTGTCCCAGCGCTTGTGATAGTTATTGCTAATAAATCTTGAGCGCAAAGGAGAGAGGTGTCAAGTTGCGCAAACAGAACAGCCAAGTGTGTGTGTGTGTGTGTGTGTGTATGTGTGTGTAAACCCACTGACCTCGCCCTCTGGTGAAGAGCAAGCAATTAGGACCTGCCTGTGATATGAACACACACAGCTGATAACACACACCGATCATAACCAATATTCAGTCAAAAGAATCAGCACATTTGGCATGTTTATGACTTCCTGATTATGAAGATATTTAAAATGTCAGATAGCTAATGCATTTTTATTACAGTGGCTTTACAGATAAATATTCTAGGGATGCAATTCTTTAATAATAATTTATTCGCCAATATTACAATTCTGTACTATTGTCCTAATAGATAAAATAAATAATTATTATAATTCTTAAAAAATAAATAAACTAAAATGACTTATTTTAAAAGCAACAAGTGAATTTAAGTATAGCAGCATTATAATGTACAGTATGAAAAATTGATATTAATTTGAGATTTGCTAAAGATTACAAAACAGTGTTATTGAACTATTATTGTTTTTAAAAGTCAACACAGTAAGTATCAGATGACAGCAAGGGCAACTTAAATATAAAAATGAGCAGAACAATTAAATATCCAATATTTACTGATCAGTGTTATTTTAGTATTATATTAGAATAATATAATTTATTATATATCATCTAATTTTCATGTAAAGCTGTACATCTATATTATAATATATTAATTATAATATAAATATAATATATATTAATTATAATTATAAATAAAAAAATTTTTTACAGTTTTCGTTTTCCAATATAGCAACTGATAGAAAAATAAACAAAAATATCTAATATTGGCTGATGACCAATATGGTATCAGTACAACATGTAATCCTAACGATTCTGCTTTCAGATGATTAATCGCATCCAAAATAAAAGTTTTTGTTTGTGTTTACTTTGTATGTTTATGTATATAAATACACAAACATATGTATATATTTGAAAAAATACTTACATCTGTTTATATACAAATATCATTTATGTTATATATAAATCTTAATATTTTATATATAAACAAAACATATTTTTCTTAAATATATACATGCATGTGTGTGTATTTATATATACAGAATAGATATACACAGTACTCACACACAGTCCCGGGTTGTGTTAAAAGAAAGGCAAAAGACACAGCAGGTAAAGTCCAAAACTCTCTCAATTTAATAACGGAAATCCTCTGTTTTACCTTTTGTTTTACTCTGTTTTACACTGTTTTACATTTAGGTGTTATTTGAAGGTTGAGTTGCAGTGTACGTGTCAGAGGGCATTGATTAAAAGTTTTACATTACATTTTTCTGTAATAAATTCTATTAAAGGTGCCCTAGAATGTGTTGAAATAATATTTTAAATTTGTCTCTGATATCTACAAAGAGGGTATGTGGCTTATTTAAGGGCATTTAAAATGTCCAGATGGTTTTACAGGTCCATTTTCAACCCTAGAAATTGGCCCTAGAATGAAATGGTCTGTTTTTACCTTATTTGGAAGGGTCATTAATATTAATGAGGAGTTCTACTCTGATTGGCTGTTTCACTGCGGGCTCATCACAGTAGCACGAGTGACAACAAACAAGTCCCTGATGTCGAGCGTACATGTTTGAGCCCGTTTCAGATGAAGATGCTGATTTTGAGGAACAACAACCAGTTGTTTTAAGATTGGAAATGGACGCTTCTGAGTGGTAAGTTTATTTTTTTATTTTCAGTAAGAACTTAACTGTCACGTCAATTCTAGAACTTCAACCTAAACGTTAACTAGCATATAGCATTAACTTTACACATTAAGTTATAACGTCAGCAGTCACAATTTTATTTTTAGCATGATAAAAAAATGTAAATTATTATAATGTCAACGTATAATTTTACGATAGGTTTTTCACGTTGAATCAAGAACAAAAAACAGCGAACTGTGTAACGTTAGCGCGTGAATGTTTTGTTTGGAAAGTATTTACAGTAAGTTAGCCTATTGAAGTTAGCTTATTAAAGTCGATTTATTTAGCCAACAAAAGTACAGTATAGAAGCCACTCAATATAGTTAATGTCATGTTTACTACGCTGCTTTATTGTGATTAGGACTTAGCCTAATAATAACAAAAACTTACATCAAAGTCTATCTTGTTTTACAGGTGTACTTGTGGAAATCGTGCACGCATGGCCCTCGAGAGAAAATATATGTTGCAGGGAAATACCACAGGTATTTCACAAGTACACTGGATAGAAATGTATTCAACCTATGTGTGTGCTTTCTGCTACTTCCAAAGTATGAAAGATAACTGTAAATAACAGTGCCATTATGATTTTTCGTTTCATTTGCTAGTTACACACACTTGTTACATTTTGTGTAAATAATTGGGCTCTGTTGCATCCATATTACATCATGAGTTTAATGCGTTGCACAGCCGTACCATATGATGCTAGAAAAGAAGAAACATGGGATAATGACAGATACTTATTGATGTGACACTTTTATTATGTCTCAGCAGCATACATACATGACCCATAATGACCTGTGAACAAAATAAATACTAAAACACACTATATGTTTCTCTCTCTCCTTCTCTCTCTGCAGGCAGCGCTGCGCATAAGAAGGGAGTTTCCTGATGCTGCCGGACAATATGTTGGATTCAGACCCCGCCTTGACTGAAACGTGACACATGCAGAGCAACGGCTTCTTCCATGGAAGGTCTGTCATGCTGAGAAGACAGGTCCGGAGGCACAGGAATCTGCTGTATGCCATCCAGATATGGAAGGGGATCATGGACAACATCTTCAAAAACAGTATTCATCAAGTAGATGACATAGCCTGTAAAGTATAATAAGTAATTTATTTATTTATTTAAATATTCATTTTATTTGCACATTTGTAAGTATTGTTTAAAATAAATATTTTTTGGAAAAGCTTACAAAATGTTGGCTCTGTTTTTACTGGTTTGACGGTGTGTCCTCCCTTTGGAAAGAGAAGCTTGTACACAAGTTTCCCTTTAGATGTTGTCAATTGTGGCCGGACAGCATTCTCATTGAAGTGCATCTTTACATGGTACAACCTAAAGGATAAGACAAACAAACACAACAATTGTTCATATTGTCATAGTAAATAAATCAACTTTTTTATTTATCATTAAAATTATGAAAATATTAAAAATAGCGCTTATATACTTATACTAATACAATAAATCTATACCATTCTGTAAACCCTAACCTCTAACTGAAAGGCACTACACTGCATTTTGGTTGTGAAAACCAGTTTGCCTAGACAGAAAACAATAGTATTCCCCCTTTTAAACATAACTGTTTATGTGTTGTGTTCTGACTTATGTTCAAGTTGTGAGGGAGAAGACATACCTGCATAGCATTCCAATGAAGGGGAAGACAACATTTTTAGGTGCAAAGTGCTAGATGACTTTGTGAAATGACTCCACAGTTGATGTCTGGTAATGTGGGCTCAGCTTCTCTACATCTGAAAGGACTCTCTTGTTTATCAGGACCCTATGAAGCCTATTCAGTGCTGTTGAACCTTGGGGGAAATCAGTGTGTGTTATTTATAAAACACATAAATATCGTAGGATTAACATAAGATGCTTTTTACTGTTTACTTGGCAAATAACACATTGAGGTTACACACCTGGATGAAACCACTTGCTATGGTCCTTTGTTCATGTTGACACCGAGGGAGCGCTGGGTCAGACTGTGTGTGAATGTCTTGAATGTGGTTCATGATAGAGGTCCATTAGGCTTCCTTCTCAGGTCCTGAATCAGAGCTGCTGGCAGACCAGTACAGGTGCTTGGGGATGCTCTTATGACACTTCTTCACCAAACTACAGTCCTTCTCTCTGGAAATTTTCTCCACCTTTGACAATCCTGATGAAGTAAAATTTACAGGCAAAACATATCGGATTATTTTTTTATTGGATGCAGTAAGCTTTTTCAGAAATATGGATACTAATACCATGAATATTTGAAATTTATTTTCTTTCAAAGACGCAAGCATTACCTTTCGCCATGTGCCAGACGTCATGATAGTGGTTCATTTTACGACCCTTTAAAAACTTTTTTATCTGGGGGTGACGGTCAGTAACAACACAGTCCAACTTTATACAGCTTTCCTCCAGGAGGTCCAAGCTTCTTCTAAGGCCCTCCTTCTCCACGGGGTAGCTTCCCCCTACCTCGTAGCTCTTAGTAGAAACACACAAGTATAAAATGTATATTTAATATCTCCATAAATTACATATATAGTAAGAAGTGTGCATGAAAAATATAAGTCTTTTCATCTCTACGTAAAAATTGCTGAGTATGTTATGTATGCTGTATTTTATCTCTAAAATTTGCACAGATTTGTTACAAACTGATACTAAAGACAAAGGTGTCAACTGCTTACATGACATTTTAAACAGTATAATTGCAAGTTTTACATAGTTATACATAACAAGAGTATGTTATCCATAGTCTGCATAGTACCTGCACCAGTTGTATGTATATTATGTTGTTGGTCTGCAAGTTCATCATAGTGTAGCTCCCATATTTTGCAGAATGTCCTGCAAGACAGAAACACACAATCTTAATATTTACAAGTACTTATGCAATGCATAGTTGTTTGCATAGAAAGAGAGACTGAAATAAAATTGTGCACCTAGTGAGTATGCTTGCATGAAATAGACGAAAGTATAATTATTTGACAAAAGGGAATTTACATATGTATCTACAGTAGTATTTTGTAGATTTATATGACAACACAGGCAAGAATTATTAACCTCAACGTAAATACTTTGTCATACTATTAATTTATGTATGCTAGTTTGTAGTTTGCTATTTGTTACTGTACTAGGATCTTGCGCTGGATCTACATAACACAGTGTAAATTATCGTTAATAAAATCACTACTTACCGCTTGCGGGAATATAGTTGGAATTGCTCCTTTCTTCAGTATGAGACGCTGAGAGAAGCCTGCTTGATATTGTCCTAGGTTAGAAAAACAATCCGTGGTTAAATGGGCAGAGCAAACTAACAACTTCGAATTAAACTGTTGCAGTATCCGATTATAGATAAACATCAACCAGGCCTGTTGACATTTCTTTTCTGTAGGAGGGGTTTGAAACGTCTTCACATTCCCTGCACATCCTGGAACATAACATTTATATCCATGATCTGCCATTTTCTCTATTATCCTCGCTTGTTTCTCCACCTGCAGAAACTTCCGATAATTCGGCTGCGCAGTTCCTCCTGGCCTCGAACATGGGCTGGCATATGCAAATTTTTGGAGGCGTGCATATTAATGATCCCGACTGTTACGTCAGTGTCGGTATTATGTGGAGATTCACCTGCTTTTCAGGGGTGTTTCTCAAAAACGAGATTTAAATAAGAAGGAGAAAACAATGGTGTTTGAGACTCGCTGTATGTCATGTCCATGTACTGAACTCTTGTTATTTAACTATGGCAAGATAAATTCAATTTCAAATTGTAGGGCACCTTTAATTTAACATGTTAAACTGACAGCTCTACCTTAGGTGTAACGCTATTTTTGATGTAAATTGTCAAAACACTAAAAGCGTCTGTTTGCACGTGCACACTGACTCACGCATGCACACACACAAACCAGGCCTGGTTTTGCTTGAACAGAAACTCTAATGTAAACAGAGCTCACAGCCATCTGCCTAATGTCAGTGTGGCCAGCAGGCTCAGCCTCACACACACACACACACACACACACACACACACACACACACACACAGACTATCACTATCTGCTATCACTTCAGATAAATCCTCTGAAATTTTCAAAATAGCACAGACATAAACTATTCAGTCAGCTATAAAAAGCTATTGGATTAATATGGCTGCTAATAAACATGCCTGTTTGACATGATAAAGTGGACATGAGAAATTATTTTACAGTTAATAGCTTACTTTTAATATCAAATGGTTGGGTCTGGCCATTGATTGGTCAAGGACAATGGAAGAAGGGTTATCGACTGATTACTTTTTCACCATTATTAGCTCTTAATTTAGCTTTGACTGTGCTCACACTCTTATAGTACAGAGTTAAGGACGGAACAGCTCCAAACTGAGTACATCTGCAGTTGCTTTACGTCTAGTATTGCTTTATTTTGACTGGCAAGGACTTTATTTTGGAGTAAGTATTTAGAATGTTTTTTTTTTCACTCACCTTTCTTAAGAAAGGTTTCTTGAGCATGAAATCAGTATATCAGAATGATTTCTGAAGGTTCATGTTTCACTGAAGACTGGAGTAATGATTTTTTTTTTTTTTTTACTGTATTCTTGGTCATATAAATGCAGTCTTGGTGCGCAGAAGATACTTTTTTTATGCACAGACCCCAAACTTTTAAACATATTGTATCTTAATCTAAATCTTAAGAAGTTTTTGCCATTATGTTTTCTATTTTGCTGTATTTATAGAGTTTTTATACATTTTTTTTTTAATTTTACTTAAAGTCTTTGGTTGTCAAAATAGTTTTCCTCAAACTAAAAAAAAACTTTTTGAAGTTTCAGAGAAATATTCATATATTAAGATTTTTTAATAAAACAAATTGTTTTGTATAATATGTATATATTACCCTTCCCTTTGTGGAATAATAAATCTGAAGTGTATGAAATCTGCTTTGGCAATCAATTTTATCCTTACACTACTTTCTTACTGAAATTATTTTCAAGACGTTCCCATAGCCATGACTGGCTTCAGCATGTGACATGGGAGTAATTGTTTAGCATGGTTTTTAGGAAATAGGCCAACAAGTGTTTTATAGTGATTCTGCAGTGCTTTCAGTTGAGTGCGATGGTGTGAACCGTGTGACCTGGAGTAACCCCTCCTCTCATTCAACCAAAGGAAGTTAATGTGTTGGCTCTGCTTCAGGCTCCATTTTTAGCTCTGTTCTGGCTCCCCTAGTGTAAACTTTTTTACAGGAAGTAGCCTCTCCAGGTCAGAGGTTGGCTTTTTTTCCCATACTGCAGTGGAGTAAAGCCCTGGAGTACGACAGATGTCCCAGGATTCCAGAGCGCTGAGCTAAAGCCATTTTGGTTGAAAGGTTCAACTGATCACTAGAGAGACATTAAATGAGTCTGCTTTTCTTTTTTCTTCTCCCATCAGCTGAGCGCAAACGTGCTGATCTTTCTGTGCACCAACATTATTGGGATCTGCACCCACTACCCAGCAGAGGTCTCTCAGAGGCAAGCCTTTCAGGAGACGCGAGGCTACATCCAGGCCCGACTGCACCTGCAAAGAGAAAACCAGCAGCAGGTCAGTTCAGTGTCCAGGCCATGACCATTCGCATTCACTGGCACAATTTACTAGCTACACTACTGTACAAAAGTAGATTTTTTTTAAAGAAATGTATTCAATTTGAGTAAAGCCATTTATAATGTTACAATGTCACACATTTCACATAAATATTATTTTTTATTTCCTGCGCAGCAAATCAGTATATCAGAGTGATTTCTGAAGGATCATGTGACACTGAAGACTAGTGTAATGATGCTCAAAATTCAACTTTAGATCATAGAAATAAATTACATTTGGAAAAGTGTACAGATAGAAAACAGTATTTTTACTGCATTTTTTATTAAATAAATGCAGTGTTGGTGAGCATAAGACAAATCTTACCGACCCCCAAATTTTGAACGGTAGTATTGTTTCCCTTTGAGACAAAATAAGTCTTCCTTATTTGTGTCACTAGTGGTATTTGTATAATCATTTACATCTATTAATTTTAAGGACTGTTGTCTGGCAATAAAATGGAATTATCTATTAAAAAAAAATGTAAATGCTTTATTCAGTAACTGGCTCTAAATGACATCACCATCTCTGTGCTATGGATGGGGATGTAACGATTGAAAACGATTTTTTTTATTAGATTTAAGACAAATTATAAATGAAAAGGTGTCCTTTCATTATTGCTTGGACAAAATGCTGCACATTTCTTTGTGAAACAGAAATATGTCAAATAACAAAACTAAATTAAAATTTTAAAACAAACCCCAGATCTAATCAAATAAATAAGACAAAAAAACCCTCTTCATACAAACAAAGACTTTGCCTGTGCTCTATCCATCCAAAATTAGAAGCAACCACTGTATTTGAATTACAATCCAAACAAAGATGCTGAATACATGCAGCATGAACAGTTTTTTAAATCTAAATTAAATTGTATAATTAGAAATTTTAAAACAAAAACATAATGCTTTGACTTTAGTTTTGTGAATCTATAATACATAAAACATCTGCACAAAACAAAGACAGATGCTCTGAATGAGGCAGACTCACTCTCTGACAGCAGGTGGCGCTTATGGAACAGCAGCGTTTCCTTGGCTGTAAACAAAGCAGCGCAGCACTAATGAACGCTGCTTTAATATGCAACTTACAGAGATGAGATGAAAAGAAAATACCATCTAAACTTTTCTAAAGACAAACTCCCACCCCCGACTGTATTGCAATTCATTTAACATCTCAACCGACTTGAATCGTCACATAGGCCTATTTATATTGATTTTCAACTGGCTCGAGGTGAATCGTTACATCCCTAGCTTTAGACAATCATTAATGACATTGGCAAACTAATAAATAAGAATGGCAATAAAAATGTATAAAATTGCATAAAATATGTAGAATGTTCGAGTTCCAAAAATTCCAACAAATTCCATGTATATAAAGTGTAGGTGTGTCGCAATTTACAGGTATTGACGATAATTGTGATATTCAAAAATATATATATTGCTATAATGTTAATCAGTGTCAGGGGAAGTTACTTTTATAAGTAATGCATTACAATATTGCATTACTCCAAAGAAAAAGTAACTGTGTCTTGTCACCTGTGCTGGGCTTGCTAATTTATTTTTAATAACAAAATTAATTTGTTTTTGGCAACTGTAATGGCCCTTTAACACCAAAAGTGAAATGAATAAACCTCAGGGTGAAGGAAGTGCCTCTGCCTCTTCACCTTACTCCCAATTTCTTTCAGGACGGACAGAAAAGGTGTTACTTGCATTGCTTAATAAGTAACTCTGATATTTCATTGTTAATTTAAAAGTAATGTGTTACTTTGATAGTTACTTAAAAAGTAATCTGATTAGGTAACTAGCATTCCCTATCTGTCGGTCACTACGAGTTATGTCGAACGACATATGGGGTCTCACTCTGAATTTAAGAGAAAACGCCAATGAAAATTGGCTAGTGGATTAACACACCTGAGCCACTCCCTGTGCCACGGGTATAAATAGGGCGACAGGTGCATCCACTCATTAGATTTTTGCTTCGGAGCCGAGTGGTTGTATGAAAGCTGTTATACTCCACAAAGCCATTCATCTGCTGTGTCGGGAAGCTGTTCTGGTTGGCGGTACGGCGCAAACAGCAGTGTCCCTTTCAGCGATTCCCCTGGGCGCTTCAACTAAGAGAGCAGATTTCCTAAAAGAGCAAATCGCGGACGATTCGCGTCTTTTTAAAGATTTTCTGGGCATTCAGCACGCTGAAGGCGCGTTCGTGGATGGTTCATGCACGCACTGCGTGTGTGACCATGGCAACGCTGCGATCGCGTCTCTCCTTTCTTAAAGGGAAAGGAGCAGACCCCTCTGTCACTACCCGTTCCGGTTTCTCTGTCACGAGCAGAGGACCGCCGGCTAGTGCTCTGGGAGATTTGGAGGTGACAGTGAGAGCTTCTCCGCCAGGCCACGCCCCACTGACCTCTTACCCCTTCCGCAGTGTTTGTCCTGTGCGGCTGCTGGGTGATTTTGCTGGGCTGTCTTATGGCAGTCCCAACGGGTCATTCAGTTTGCCGCCGGGGATCAGATGTCGATTGCAGCATCGGGGATGGGCTGTTGACCTCTGTGGATGAAGATTCGGCGGGGCTGCCCCCCTCGGGTGTTGTCGCCACTGCCGAATTGGACCCAGAGTTGACAGCCGTGCTTGCCCGGGCAGCTGTGAGCATCAGGATGGAGGTGGCCGCCCAGCCCTGAGTGCTCACGGCTGTTTGATTGGTTCTCGGTGTAGAGCGCGGCTCACAACCGCGTTTTGCTCTGGTTCCTTTCTTCCCGGATGTGCATGGGGAAGTGATGTAGTCGTGGATGGCCCCTTTTTATGGCCGGAAGCAGCTCATTTCGTTCCTCCGTCCTCACTACCCTCGATGGTGGGGCAGCTAGGGGTGCGTTGACATTCCCCAGCAGGAGAGTGCGATTGTGGTGCACTTGTGTCCGCAAAACGCCGCCACTGGGAGGAATAGTCCGCGCCTCTCACCCAAGGCCTGTAAGCTGTCGGCCGCTCTCGCTGCCAAGGCTCACAGTGCGGCGGGCCAAGCTGCCTCTGCTCTGCATGCCTTGGCTATCCTGCAAACTCACCAAGCCAAGGCTTTAACAAATGCACGAGGGTAGAACCAACCCGAGGTTGATGCAGGAGCTGCGCATGGCGACTGACCTCCCCCTTCTGGGTGACAGAAGTCACAACGCAGTCCCTCGGGAAGGCGATGTCCACTCTGGTGGTCCAGTAGTGCCGTTTCTGGTTCAGCCTGGTCTGTATGAGAGACATTGACAAAGTGCAAAATTGTTCTCGATGCTCCCATATCCCAGGCTGTCCTGTGTGGCGACGCTGTCAGGGGCTGTGCCCAGTAGTTCCTGACAGAACAACAGCAGACTGAGGCCATACAGCACATCTCGCCACGACGTGATCCTCCGGTTGCCACCATTCCGTCGCAGGCAGTGCCTCAGCCTGCTCGTCGCCGTGGGCGCCCCCCTGCGTCCTCCACACCAGCTCCGCCCCGTGCTGAAAGTTCTTCGAGGCCGGCGCGTCGAGCCCCACGCAGGAGAGTGGCGCCCCCGTGTCACTCCCGGCTGCGAAGTCCTCAAGGAAGTCGATTAAGCGGCCTTGACACTGGCAACTCGGAGATGTGGGGAACTGCTCTTCAGGAGCTGGCGAAGACAGCGCCACTCCTTTCCCCAGAGGAGGGCCGGGTGGAAAATCTTCAGTTTATGTTTCTTTCTGTTCCGCCGCTGGTCAAACGGCCAGTGGCACCCACTTTTTCAAAAAAGAGCAATTTCCCCTTCCTCCGAGTTGCAAGGCTCGTGGATTGACAATGAGCGATGCACAGCCTCCTCACTCTCACCCACGACGCCCCCTTTCGCCAGCGGTCGAGGAGTCGCGGTTCGAAGGGATCCTGGACAGGACCTCGACTGCTTTGGCACATCAACTGTCTGGAGTTGCTGGCAGTGCATCTAGCTTTACGACGGTTTCGTCCACTGTTGCTGGACAAGCACGTGTTGGTCCGCACGGACAACATTGCGGCTGTTTCGTACATCAACCGACAGGGCGGTCTACGATCACGTCGCATGTCTCAACTCCCCCGTCATCTCCTCCTCTGGAGTCAGACGTGGCTCAAGTCGCTGCGCGCTATCCACATCCCGGGGGAGCTCAATCGTGCAGCCGACGCGCTCTCACGACAGCTCACTTTCCCCGGGGAATGGCGAATCATCCCCAGACGGTCCAGCTGATCTGGAGTCGATTCGGGGAAGCCCAGGTAGACCTGTTTGCTTTTCCACGAGTCCTCCCAACGCCAGCTGTACTATTCCCTGTCCCAGGCCCCCCTGGGCACAGATGCACTGGCACACAGCTGGCCTCGGGCTTTACGCAAGTATGCGTTTCCCCCAGTGAGCCTGCTCGCACAGACACTGTGCAAGGTCAGGGAGGACGAGGAACAGGTCCTGTTGGTTGCGCCTTATTGGCCTACCTGGACCTGGTTTTTGGAACTCATGCTCCTCGTGACAGCCCCTCCCTGGTGCATCCCCCTGAGGAGAGACCTTCTCTCTCAGGGGCTTGGCACCATTTGGCACCCGCGTCCAGATCTCTGGAACCTCCACGTGTGGCTTCTGGATGGGACGCGGCAGACCTAAGTGATCTGCCCCCAGCGGTGGTAGACACTATCACTCAGGCTAGAGCCCCTTCTACGAGGCAGGCCTATGCTCTGAAGTGGAGTCTGTTCACGAATTGGTGTTCTTCTCACTGAGAAGACCCCCGTAGATGCCCGGTCAGAGTCGTGCTTTCTTTCCTGCAAGAAAGGTTGGAGCGTGGGCTGTCACCCTCCACCCTGAAAGTGTACCTGGCTGCCATTGCAGCCCATCACGATGCAGTGGACGGCCGGTCCCTGGGGAGGCATGACCAGATCGTTAGGTTCCTGAGGGGTGCCAGAAAGTTACATCCTCCTAGGACACCCCTGATTCCCTCCTGGGACCTCTCTATTGTCCTGGCGGGACTTCAGAGGGGTCCCTTTGAGCCGCTGGATTCAGTCGAGCTTAAGTTCCTGTCTCTCAAGACAGCGCTCCTGATCGCGCTCACTTCCATCAAGAGGGTCGGGGACCTCCAAGCATTTTCGGTAAGTGAAGAGTGCCTTGTGTTCGGGCCGGCCTACTCTCACGTTGTCCTGAGACCCCAGCCTGGATACGTGCCCAAGGTTCCCACCACTCCCTTCCGAGACCAGGTGGTGAACCTGCAAGTGCTGCCCCTGGAGGAGGCAGATCCAGCCTTGGCGTCGCTGTGTCCCGTAAGAGCGCTTCGCATATACGTGGACCGCACCCAGAGCTTCAGAAGCTCTGAGCAGCTCCTGGTCTGCTTTGGAGGTCAGCAGAAGGGGAAGGCTGTCTCTAAGCAGAGGTTGGCCCACTGGATAGTGGATGCCATCGCCTTGGCTTACCATTCCCAAGGCGAGCCGTGCCCCCTGGGGGTGAGGGCCCACTCCACATGGAGTGTGGCCTCCTCCTATGCACTGGCGCACGGCGCCTCTCTGGCAGACATCTGTCGATCTGCGAGCTGGGCGACACCTAACACCTTTGCGAGGTTTTACAACCTCCGTGTGGAGCCAGTTTCTTCCCGTGTGTTGGGTAACAGGTAATTGGCGGGAAGAGCTGGCTGGGTGTCACGCTTGCTGCGCCATTCCCCCTAACATGGGGATGTGAGCGCCTTTCTTCTCCCAGTAGAGTTCCCCGGTTGGCGTACCCTGGTCGAGCATCTTCCAGCACCCTCGGCAGTCAGACTTGGCGGAGCAGTCTGTCGCCAGGCCCAGTACTGGCGTTAGCATGCCCGGAGTTCCGGTCAGCCCCTGTACTGGGCTAGGTGTTCATATGGCTTGGTTCCCTACGGGTAATCCCATATGTGTATTCTTCCACGGTAAGGTTTCCCTCTTGGCAAACCCGTGTCTTCCCTCGGCAGACCCGTTCTGTCAGTCTCTTCTGGCAGCCGTTCCATCCCTACTCCAAGGTAGGACCTGCCTCAGAGACCCCTTCCATATGTAGTACTGCCCCCTGGGTCAGTCCATATCGGTATATCCACATGTGACCTCCCTACGGGTAGGATGTGGTCTCCGTAGCGACCTTTTCCTAGGCTCGCTTCCCCATTGTCTTGCCAGCTGAAAGAACAAATAGGGAAGATTTGAAGCAATCTTTCTCTGAAGGTTGAAATCCCTTCCATTAACTTTATGTGGGCGGAACAGCAGCGTGGCCTTCTCCAGCAGCGATGTACTCACCCTTTGGCCCCTTCGGTACCAAGGTCAGTGAATTTGCGCTGGGGCTGTGGGAAGGTTACGACCTTAAGCGTAGCTTTTGTGGCACGCCAGGGCTTGTCGACAATTTTGCAGCGCCACAGGGTTGTGACGGTGTTCAGGTTGTGGCGTTTTCCATAGGACCCCATATGTCGTTCGACATAACTCGTAGTGACCGACAGATAGGGAACGTCTCGGTTACGTACGTAACCAAGACGTTACTTGTAATGCGTTACCCCTGACATTGATATTAATACTCCTTATATGATATTATGTAAATAATCCAGCACCAGTAAATATCTGGTTGACACTCCAACATAGTAGGTGACAGTATTGGTGAACAGAAAAGAAAAAACAACAACGCAGTATGTAGCTACTATTGCTGCACAAAAATCATCTCGAAGGAGATGACAGACGAAAAAAGTTAACATGCCAGTTTCTGAGTTTTTTGGATTCCGTAAAAAAAAAGATACTCCAGTGTGCAGGAAGTGCCGATAAACTGTAAACATTTATTTATTTTATCTTGTACACTTTTGTACAGCCAAAATCTGTTCTTGCCAATAACAATAACTATAACAGTAACTATTAAACACTAAAACGATAACGGTAATGATGCAAATTTTAATCGTTGCAATTCTGTGAGAATAGTGATCACAGCTATAACAAAAAGGACTGAAATTACTGACAGAATGATTTTTTCCCAGCTCAGGCATCTATAACATCTGACGACAAAACTGCAGAGCATTTTTATAATAAACAGAACAATAATGTGCGTTGGTGTGGATGCCTGTGAAGTTGTGGTTAGTTATTTTTCTCGGTATGAATGGGCCTTTATGCTTACTGTCATGTCTGTGTAGATTTTCTTTATGTTTCATGTTCTGAGTTCATGTCTTTTATTTTGAAGGTTAGCTTTGTTCCATATCCTTAGTCCTCATGTTTCCTTTCCCTCATGTTGCTGTTTCCTGTCTTAATTGTTTTCAGGTGTTCCTTGTTAACTCGTTAGCTTGTGTATTTATAGCCTTCATGTTTGCCTTTTCTCTTGTTGAGCTTTGATCAGTGGAACCTGCTGTTTGTGAATTCGAGTTCGAGTTTGTTGACATTAAGTTCAAGTCATTATTTGGTTCTGTTTATTTTCTGTTTCGTTGACGCTTTTTGAAATAAACTGCACTTGTGTTCAACTCTACTCTCTTTCAGTGGACTCAGCGTTACACTTACAAATTCTCTCTCTGTCTCTGCCTTCATGTTTTGAGTGTGGTTCATAGGCCAAATAATCAAATCACAAAATAAACAATGTTTAATAATAACAATAAAGTAACATTTATTTACATAAGTTTACAAACTAAGACTGAAAAATACCTTTAAAGCATTAATTAATCTTCATTAATGTTACTTTTATCATTTACTAATACATTATTCAAATCAAAAGTTGTATCTGTTAATATTATTTAATGAATCTGAGGTAACACGAACTAACAATGAACAGTTTTTTTTAAAGAGCCACCAAACGGAATCTACTGTTGGAATTTCTTCGAAAAATGACAACATTTGGAAGCCTAGACTTTGTTTCATATCAGAAGCAGCTTGCTCTGTCTTGTCTGTCGACATGATATCAGTGTCCTCTTTGCTCCGCAATGTATTTTTCACTGCGTGAGAACATGACGTGTTTTGAGAGTGCCATGGCTTGTCAAACAGTAACTAAGGAGGGCAGGTCTTTGCGAAGGGTCAATTGCCATTCGATTCTATGTAAAGAATTCCAGAGATACTGTATAATAAACACTGTAGTCCGTGGACAAGCCAATAAAATATATGCACTGGGATGCTGCTGTTTGACAGGCAAGGAAAAACTACATAAAGAAAGGATATTTGATCTTCAGTGAGAAGAGTTACATGGCAGTTTTCTTTCTCTCACACACACATTCCCTCTCATCAATTTTCAGGAACGCCTGTTGCTGTCTGTTTTGCCAAGGCATGTCGCCATGGAAATGAAAGCTGACATCAACGCTAAAAAAGAAAACATGATGTTTCACAAGATCTACATCCAGAAGCACGACAATGTCAGGTGAGCATTACTGTTGTGTGTCAAACTGTGCCACGTTAATGACTGGATTTGATTAGATTGTGAAAAGCGGTCTAATCAAGTGATCTAAGAAAATGTAGGATATTATTGGTCTCTATTATTTTTCCCACCCTCTTGGCCTTAATTAGCGTTAGCTTTTAGCTGAAGTTGCTCACCTGCTTTTTATCATCTCTTGTGGCCTTGTGGCCCTTTCTTTGTTTATTTTTACTCTTTCCATTCATCTTCCCTGTCTCTTTCACCCATTTTGTCTTAGCTCTGGAAGCTTGTAATAGAAACAGTGGGGCTTTTCTTTTGAAATGTGGTCAGCTAATTATGGCGAGAGAGGGAATAGTTAATTATCAGTCAGTAGACTAGCGCTAACCCCGGAAGATACTGAAATGAAGCCACGATTCAATTAAAGCGCTCCACAGCGCCTGCTCTGACAGCCTCAGAGTGAATTTCCCCTCAGCTCAAGGGATTCAAACACTCATACTCTATACTTTTCTACCTACAGTAGTTGTTATGTTATCGACCTCTATGCTTCCAAACATTGGCATGACTGTTTCCTGTGAAATGTTACCAGAGCATTTAATCAATGCAGGAACATTTTAGTTAACTATAGACTTTTATGTTATAAAAGACAAAGCATCAATTCATCCAGTTTAAATCTCTCTCTCTGTGTCTTTGTCAGTATTTTGTTTGCAGACATCGAGGGTTTCACTAGTCTGGCGTCGCAGTGCACTGCTCAGGAGCTGGTCATGACTCTAAACGAGCTGTTTGCCCGCTTTGACAAGCTGGCTTCGGTGAGCACATCTATTAACACATGCCTAAAAGATGTTTCTCAACTGGATCGTTGTTGCACCATTGTCTGTTTACTAATGTAACAACACGAGGTTTATATTTAATATTAGTTCAGCAGGATGCATACAGTTGTCACGTGTTCGTTTAAATGCAATACATGTTTTAACGATCTAAAACACAAAATACATTACTGCTTTGTGAACATGACTACATTTAGTAAATAGCAGCGGCAGATCAGATTTCAACATTGATAATAAGAAATGTTTCTTAAGCATCAAATTAGAATACTATAATGATTTCTGAAGGATCATGTGACACTGAAGACTGGAGCAATGATGCTGAAAAATCAGCTTTGCATCACAGGAATAAATTACAATTGAAAATATATTCAAATAGAGAAGAGTTATTTTAAATTGCAATAATAGTACTGTTTCACTGTATTTTGATTGAAATAAATTCAACTTTGGTTAGTAAAAGATACTTATTAAATCACAGTAGTTTTCATATATAAAATACTGTTGTCAACTAAAATGTCATTATCGTTAACTAATCTAATATTACAGTCAAAGTAAAATTTACCAGAATGAATATGAGATGACAACACATTTACATTTACATTTACATTTAATCATTTAGCAGACGCTTTTATCCAAAGCGACTTACAAATGAGAACAATAGAAGCAGTCAGGTCAACAAGAGAGCAACAACAGTATACAAGTGCAATGACAAGTCTCAGTTAGTCTAGTATAGAACGCACATTGTTGTTTTTTTTTTTTTGTTTTTTTTTTTAATTAAAAGACAAGAAAAGGAAAAGTGCTAGTGTTAGTTGGTTAAGTGCAGGCAAAAAAGATGAGTCTTTAGCTGTTTCTTGAAAATGAGTAAAGACTCAGCTGTACGAATTGAGATTGGGAGGTCATTCCACCAGCTGGGCACAGTCCAGGAAAAGGTCCGTGAGAGTGATTTTGAACTTCTTTGGGATGGCACCACAAGGCGTCGTTCACTTGCAGAGCGCAAACTTCTGGAGGGCACATAAGATTTAACCAATGAGTTTAGGGAAGTTGGTGCCGTGCCAGTGGTCATCTTGTAGGCTAGCATCAGTACCTTGAATATGATGCGAGCAGCTACTGGTAGCCAGTGTAACCTGATGAGGAGAGGAGTAACGTGAGCTTTTTTTGGCTCATTAAAGACAACCCTCGCTGCTGCATTCTGGATCAATTGCAGAGGCTTGACAGTACATGCAGGAAGGCCCGCCAGGAGAGCATTACAATAGTCCAGTCTGGAGAGAACAAGAGCTTGGACAAGAAGTTGGGTTGCTTGCTCTGACAGGAAGGGTCTAATCTTCCTAATGTTGTATAAGGCAAACCTGCAGGGCGGGTAGTTGTAGCAATGTGGTCTGTGAAGCTTAACTGATGATCCATCACAACTCCTAGGTTTCTAGCTGTCCTTGAAGGAGTAATGGTTGATGAGCCCAGCTGTATAGAGAAGTTGTGATGAAGCAATGGGTTAGCTGGAATCACCAGGAGTTCTGTCTTCGTAAGGTTAAGCTAAAGGTGATGGTCATTCATCCAGTTAGAGATGTCACTCAGACAGGTTGAAATGCGAGCAGCTACCGTCGGGTCATCTGGTTGGAATGAGAGGTAGAGTTGGGTGTCATCAGCGTAGCAGTGATAAGAAAAGCCATGCTTCTGAATGACAACACATTTACAAAAAATTATTTTGATGCAAAAAAAAATGTCAACATAAAAACACAAATTATAAAGGTTGTGAAAGGATGAAAAATGTCTAACAAGCATGGACATTTGTCTGTTTTTGGTTTCAAAAAAGACATTATAAATGGGAACTACCTTATAATGTATGATATGACACTTTCAATTTAAAAACTGAAAAATCCATAGCATTATTTTACAAATTATCTATCTTTATTAAAATAGCTATATGCAATATATGCATGGTGCTGTTGCTGTCAGTGGTGGGGTTTTTGTTTGGGTTCACCAGTGGTGTCCACTAGAAGGTCTGATGGGAATCCTGATGGGTGCTGGACGAAATGATGAATGACATCAGCATTTCAAATGTAGCCGTCCTCCAATCACTGAATCATTCGCTATTTTTTTTTAAAAAAACACTTATTCATTCAAGAATGAAACAACCCTATACTTCATGTTGCTCTGCTTTGACTTCTCTTAAGACGTGTTGCTCGCTGTAATCTATGTCCTAACCAATGTGAAAGGTTTCTGCTTGTTCTTTCACTGAAGTTTGATCAGTATTGACACGTTTGCACATGGTGTCACATGCACACAC
Organism: Carassius carassius; assembly: GCF_963082965.1. Taxonomy (NCBI): domain Eukaryota; kingdom Metazoa; phylum Chordata; class Actinopteri; order Cypriniformes; family Cyprinidae; genus Carassius; species Carassius carassius. The sequence goes on along the minus strand of NC_081800.1, from coordinate 7,488,756 downwards.
AAAAATCACACACTAAACAGAATGACTACCCTCTTTTTACACCTCAGCGTGAAGCTGCTATCTCCCCAGCTTGAACTTTTTAATTAACTCTGTTCCTTTGTGTGTGTGTGTGTGTGTGTGTGTGTGTGTGCAGGAGAACCACTGCTTACGGATCAAGATCCTGGGGGATTGTTACTACTGCGTGTCAGGGTTACCTGAGCCCAGAGCGGACCACGCTCACTGCTGCGTGGAAATGGGGGTGGACATGATTGAAGCCATTTCGTAAGTCTCACTTAGACATCAGTTCATCTGAACATCAACCTTGTGAGATTTATTTCATATGAACAGTTGTGAGGTTAAATCATCTCCTTTTTGGATGTTGGATATATTAAATGTTTTATGTCTATTTATTTATATGGGATTTGCGGACAAAATGTATATAGATTTGTATGGTAACAAATATTATTTTTATGTTAAAGTGAGACCCTGACAGTTGGGGAAAATGACCTGGTGTTTTTATTATTTAATGTAACTATTCATATTATTTTATAATAGTTGTTATAAGAAGTTTAATAATACTGTAACTATTTATAATTCATTCCACGAATTAGATGCAAATTCATAGATTTACAGTATAGAGCAGCCAGTGTTGTTATTGTTATGTCAACTGAAATAAAGCAAAAAGTTAATATTAATATTAGATGATAAACTTAAACAAAAATAAATATATATTAGAAATTCTGTATCAGCCAACTAATTGAAATAAGTACTAAATATCTAAAACTAAAATGAAAAATTTAATTTAATTTAAAATAAAATAACTAAAAATGACAAAAGCACATAAAATTAAATGACTAAAAAATGTAAAATCAAAAACTGTTAATGAAAGCTAATATGGACTACTAGTATGTAAAAATAATCTTAAAACAAGACTGATTGCAACATGTGATTTATTAATAACATGTTTGTGTTTGTGTCAGCTTGGTGCGAGAGGTCACAGGGGTCAATGTAAACATGCGTGTCGGGATCCACAGTGGTCGTGTGCACTGTGGGGTTCTTGGATTGAGAAAGTGGCAATTCGACGTGTGGTCCAACGACGTAACGCTGGCCAACCACATGGAGGCTGGAGGCAAAGCCGGGTGAGACTCCGACATGTACACACAGCTAGACATTGCACTGGACAGACTGTTTAGTAAATGTAACATTAACAGTGTTGACACAGCTGAACCTGGTTTTATTCCTCAGGAGGATCCACATCACTAAAGCTACTCTGCAGTACCTGAATGGAGACTATGAGGTGGAGCCAGGTTTTGGAGGGGAGAGAAACGCCTACCTGAAAGAAAACACCATTGAGACCTTCCTAGTGTTGGGCTGCAGTCAAAAGCGGGTTAGACACATCATTCTGTGCTGAGTTCATGCAACAACATTTTTAAGATGATTGTGCTATAGCCTTTACCATCTTCAAATGTCACCAACAAGCAAGGCTGCATTTATTCAAATAAAAATACAGAAAAAAAACTGTAATCTTGCAAAATTTTATTACAATATAGCATATTGGTTTCTATTTTAATATCCTTTAAAATATAATTTATTTCTGTGATGCAAAGCTGAATTTCCATCAGGCATTAATCCAGTATAAAGTGTCACATGATCCTTAAGAAATCAATATAATTACTGATTTATTAATAGAATCATCAATGTTTGCAACAGTTGTGCTGACATATATTTTTTGGGAAACTGCGATACTTTTTTCAGGATTCTTTGATGGATAAAAAGTTAAAAAGAACAGCATTTATTGAAAATATAAATCTTTTCTAACAATATAAATCTTTGCTACTACTTCTGAACAATTTAACACATCCTTGCTGAATTAAAGTTTTAATTTCTTTCAAACTGTTGTGTATATTGTAAGATAAAGTTTCTTCCAAAATCTTAAGCAGCAGAACAGCTTCCAAAACTGATAATAAATCAGCATATTAGAATGATTTCTGAAGGATCATGTGACACTGAAGACTGGAGTGAAAATTCAGCTTTGCATCACAGGAATCAATTAGATTTTAATATATATTAAAATAGAAAAACGTTATTTTACATCATAATAATATTTCACAATATTTAATTTTTTCATATATATTTTTTACCAAAGAAACTCTTGTAAAAATAATAATAATAATAATAATAATAAAAATCTTGAAAATAGTTCTGATCCCAAACTTTTGACCACTGGCATATACTGTGTGTGTGTGTGTGTGTGTGTGTGTGTGTGTGTGTGTGTGTGTGTGTGTGTGTGTGTGTGTGTGTGTGTGTGTGTGTGTGTGTGTGTGTATATATATATACACACACACACACACATGTTTGTACTATGTACAGTACAGACCAAAAGTTTGGACACACCTTCTCATTCAAAGAGTTTTCTTTATTTTCATGACTATGAAAATTGTAGATTCACACTGAAGGCATCAAAACTATGAATTAACACATGTGGAATTATATATGGAATTATATACATAACAAAAAAGTGTGAAACAACTGAAAATATGTCATATTCTAGGTTCTTCAAAGTAGCCACCTTTTACTCTGATTACTGCTTTGCACACTCTTGGCATTCTCTTGATGAGCTTCAAGAGGTAGTCACCTGAAATGGTCTTCCAACAGTCTTGCAGGAGTTCCCCGAGAGATGCTTAGCACTTGTTGGTCCTTTTGCCTTCTGTCTGCGGTCCAGCTCACCCCTAAACCATCTCGATTGGGTTCAGGTCCGGTGACTGTGGAGGCCAGGTCATCTGGCGCAGCACCCCATCACTCTCCTTCTTGCTCAAATAGCCCTTGATGCCTTCAGTGTATTATGGGATTTTCTTACCTGCAAAAAACAAAACAAATAAAAAAACCTTTTTATAGTAAAAAATAAAGGATGGTAGAACATTTCTTTAAATATAATCAGTACAGTCAAAATTACTGTGCTGCTCTGAAAAGTTTTATCACAAAATCTCAAATTAAATTGATATAGTTTTAAACTGTAAATAATAATGTTATGATTTGTGATGGATAAATTCATTTGTAACATTTAAAACAATGGATTTTAGTTTTATTGTTTTTTTTGTAACATTTCTTTTTATCAATTTAGACATTTATTAATTATCTGGCATAACATGAAAACCATTTTAATATTTGTTTTGATCTAGTATTTAGTTTAATATCAGTGCATCCTTGAATTTGAATCCTCTCTTTTATTCAAGAGCACAGAACTTTTCCTTTGCCCTTGACTGTTTCAGAAGGAGGAGAAGGCCATGATGGCTAAGATGCAGCGCACGCGGACGAACTCTAACGAGGGTCTGGTGCCGCGGTGGGTGCCTGACAGATCCTTCTCCAGGACTAAAGACTCCAAAGTCTTCAGACAGATGGTGAGACTTCTGTCACCCACTCCCTATGACTCTCTCTCTCTCTCTCTCTCTCTCTCTCTCTACATACTTCTTTCAGTCCTCCTACATTACTCTCATATCTTTCTAACCTTCTTTGGCTCACATTTGTTTCTTGTCTTTGCTCAGGGCATTGATGAAACATCCAGCAAAGACAAGTGAGTGTTTTTTCTCACCTTTTAGGGAATAAATGTAGTAGGGGAAGAGGGAGAAAAGGCAGAATTAGTAATGTGCTTTTATAACTGTTCTTCTGCACAAAAACGCAGCCGTGGTGCTCAGGAGGCGCTGAACCCTGAGGACGAGGTGGATGAGTTTTTGGGCCGTGCCATTGACGCTCGCAGTATCGACCAGCTCCGCAAAGACCACGTGAAGAAGTTCCTCCTCACCTTCCAAACCTCCAGCCTGGAGAAGAAGGTCAGACTCAAAGACGCTGGCTGAGTTTCAGCTTCCCGTCCAGTTTAATGTAGTAGTGCCAGTCATCTAGCATCTAACAGGGTGGATGAGATCATCAGAGATCAAATGTGACCCTGGGCCACAAAACCAGTCTTTAGTGTAAATTTTACGAAATTGAGATTTATACATCACATGAAAACTGAATAAATACGCTTTCCATTGATGTATGCTTTATTTGGAGGAGATACAGCTATTTGAAAATCTGGAATCTGAGGGTGCAAAATAATCTAAATACTGAGAAAAATCACCTTTAAAGTTGTCCAAATTAATTCTTAGCAATGCATAGTAAAAATCAAAAATGAAGTTTTGATATATTTATGGTAGGAAACATGATCTTGATTTAATATCCTAATGATTTTTGGCATAAAAGAAAAATCTATAACTTTGACCCATACAATGTTTTTTTGGCTATTGCTAAAAATATACCCCAGCGACTTAAGACTTGTGGTCCAGAGTAACTCCAATTTCCTGCTTGGTGTTTAAGAAGAAGAAAAGTAGACTGATTTCTTCAGAGTTGTTCAGATCAGATTTTTAACATGTCATTAGGTTAACAGAGTTTTTGGGGTGAACGTTAGACATTAGCTATCAACAATAACTCACACAGCACCCATTTTTAGCACAGATTGGTAAACCAACATATTTTAATATTTAATTTTCTTGTCTTGTTTCTAGTATTCTAAGAAGGTAGACGATCGTTTTGGCGGTTATGTGGCCTGTACTCTGCTGGTCTTCTGTTTCATCTCTTTTATCCAGATCATCATATTCCCTCAGTGAGTGATCAACACACACACACACACACACAAACACAAACCCATATGCTTACTTAAAGGGAAATTCACCCCAAAATGAAATTGGCCTTGCTGACCTACAGAAAGCTGCTTGGTTATGAAGTGACTTCTGTGTGAGCATTACTTTGTGCATTTGCTGTTGGCAATGGCACTAGACCTGTTTTAACCATGCTAATGCTAATTGCTAATGTGACTGCAGCTGAATCCTATTAGAAAACATTGTGCATTTATAAAAATGTTATTTTTAAACTGTTTTTACAAATGAGGACATCCCCAAAAGGAAGGGTGACCATACAGTACATCCTTTTTTTCCCACACACGTCCTGGACAGGACTTCTATATTGCCTCAAATGTCAAGGTTTTGTTTTCCTGATGCTTCTAGTCAAACGCATCTAATATGTACGTGTATTTGCATCGCTTTGACCCACCTTCTCGCACGCAACTGCTGCACATGTTTCGATTCTTACCTTCAGCAAGTATGAAAACAGGAAAACAAAGCCAAAACCTGGAAATTTTAGGCAGTGTAGCAGTCCTGGCCAGAACGTGTCCGGGAAACGAGGACGTATGGTCACCCTTCAAAAGTTTTGTCAGGTTTAGCTCACTTTTGTACAAATTTGTCCCTAATATATGGCTAAGTAGCGTATTTTCCGGACTATAAGTCGCACTTTTTTTCATAGTTTGGCTGGTCCTGCGACTTATAGTCAGGTGCTACTTATTTATCAAAATTAATTTTACATGAACCCAGAGAAATGAACCAAGAGAAATGAACCAAGAGAAAACATTACCGTCTTCAGCTGCGAGAGGGCGCTCTATGCTGCTTGGTGCTCCTGTAGTCTACACTGAAGACATAGAGCGCCCTCTCGCGGCTGGAGACGGTAATGTTTTCTTTTGGTTCTTGGTTCTAAATAAATGCGACTTATAGTCCAGTGCGACTTATATATGTTTTTTTCCTCATCATGACGTATTTTTTGACTGATGTGACTTATACTCAGGTGAGACTTATAGTCCGAAAAATACGGTATGTACACAGATTCACACACTCCACATGAATCTGAAAGCTCCTGTGTGTTTTGCAGTACTCTGGTCATGCTGGGAATATACATCAGTATCTTCATCATTCTTGCCAACATCCTCTTCATCTGTGCCATTTACTCCTGTGTGAAGGTAAGAGGTCTGCTTATGCAGTTTTTCATTCTCTTGCATCTTCTCTTGTTCAAATGTGTACATTTGGCCTTTTTTTTCGCTCTGTTTCGCAGCTCTTCCCTGCTGCTATGCAGACTGTGTCCAAGAAGATTGTTCAGTCTCGCACCAACAGCACACTGGTGGGAGTTTTCACCATCATCCTCGTCTTCATCTCTGCCTTTGTCAATATGGTATGCAGAGCTGCCAAATCACTTCACACAGAACGTTAGTGTGTCTAACACTTAGCTAACTATCTTATTTCTTCCAAAGAGACTGTATGGTCACAAATGTTACTTAAAATACCAATTCTGTCAACATTTACTCACCCGCATGTCGTTCCAAACACATATGACTCTTTCATCTACAGAACACAACATTTTGCCAAATGCCAAATGCCTGTACAATAAAACAAATGACCAGGGTTGTCAAGATCCAAAAATGGCAGTAAAGAGTTAGAGAAAGTGCTGTGTTTATATTGAGGTGACCTCTCCATTTAAAGGAATAGTTTAGCCAAAAATGACAATTTGCTGAGAATGTACACACCCTTTAAAAGGTTAGTCATCGCCAATGACGTCATTACGTCGAGCGCAAAAGAACCGGTGAACCGTTTTCTTCAACCGGTTTATTGAATCGAACAGTCCGAAAGAACCACTTCGCAGAAAAGAACCGAACTTCCCATCACTACGGCAGCATCTTACGTCAGCAACATCACAACATCACAACATATTAAAATATTTCTTGCTCTGAATCTGCCATAAAATAAAAGTTGATCTTTGAAAAGGTGTACATGTGTTATTATGCCATTATCATTATATTAGTTGAAACTGGTCTTAGAACGACAATATTATCGTTTATCGCAATAATTTCTTGGACAATTTATTGTCCAGCAAAATTTGTTATCATGACAGCCCTATGGACAGTATACCGTACACACAGTGTTAATGGAGGGACTGAGAGCTCTCGGACTAAATCTAAAATATCTTAAACTGTGTCCTGAAGATGAACTGAGGTCTTACAGGTTTGGAACGACATGAGGGTGAGTTATTAATGACGTAATTTTCATTTTTGGATGCACTAACCCTTTAAGATGTAGATGAGTTTGTTTCTTCATTAGAACAGATTCAGAGAAACGTAGCATTAAATCACTTGTTAACTGATGGATGCTTTGCAGTGAATGGGTGCCGTCAGAATGAAAGTCCAAACAGCTGATAAAAGCATCACAATAATCCACAAGTAATCCACACCACTCCAGTCCATCAGTTAATGTCCTGTGAAGTAAAAAGCTGCGTGTTTGTAAGAAACAAATCCATATTTAAAATGTTTTGACTTTAAACTGTCACTTCACAAGGATTTTGAGTCCATAATAACACTTCCTCCCATGAAAAAGTCCATCGCCCGTTGTCCTCCAATGTATTGGTCCTCCAATGTATTGGTTTTTACTTGTAACCCATGCTTGATCTGTGCATATTTCTCTCCTGTTTTATCCGAGACAACTTTTTTCATTGAAGAAAGCAATCATAATGATAAAAGACTTGTTTATCATTGCCGAAAGCAATGGTTATAGTTAAAGTGCATTAATGATTACATTATTGATATGATATGATGAAGTTATTATCCGATGGACTGGAGTGTTGTGTATTACTGGTGGATTATTGTAATGTTTTTATTAGCTGTTTGGACTCTCATTCTGATGGCACCCATTCACTGCAGAGGATCCACTGGTGAGCAAGTGATACAATGCTACACAACTCCAAATCTGTTCTGATGTAGAAAAAAAAACATCTGCATCTTGGATGGCCTGGGGTTGAATAACATTTCAGCAAACTTTCATTTTTGTGGTTAAAAAAAAAAAAAAATGTTGTATCTATGCCTAAAATGATGATGTATTTCGGAGCCTGAGTGTAGGCAATGTTTTGTGTTTCCTGTAGTTTTCCTGTGATACACAGAAGCTTGAGGACTGTGTAGCAGAGCGGTTTAACTGGTCGTCAGAGATGGTGACTCCCTGTGTGATTCACAACTTGTCTCGCTTTGCAGCCGATGGCCTGAATATCTGTCCCAGCAACACTCCCTCCTGCCCCTTTCCTGAGGTAAAACGTGTGTAGTCACACTAAGATCCAAACTTTGTAGAATATGAAACCGAATTCATGTTTTATCCCGTATGCCTCTTTCAGTATTTCAGCTACAGTGTGCTGCTGACCATGTTGGCCTGCTCAGTGTTCCTGCAGATCAGTAGTATAGGGAAGCTGGCTCTAATGCTGCTCATCCAGCTCACCTTCCTGCTGCTTGTGGAGTGGCCAGAGGTGGCGCTGTTTGACAACGCAGACCTCTTCGTTACTGCCAATGCGCTGTGAGTACCGCTGCCAGCCTCTAGAGGGCGTCAGTATAGCTCAAACACCACAGAGACAAGTAGCTTAGAAGAGGCTTTATGTTTAGAAGATCATAACTGGAGCCCATCTGTGGTCTGTTGTTTGTGATTATATTCAATAATATAATGACATTACATTAATTTAGCATTCAGGTTTTAAATACTGTGGTCTGTGGTTTGCTACAATGTTATTTTAGTATAATTTAAATACTACTATATTATAAATTAGCTCTTATTTTTATATTTTTATATTTTCAGTTTTCATTTTGAGACAGTTTTAGTAGTTTTGTTATATGCTTTTGTCTTTCTTATAATGCTCTGTTTTTTTGTGTATTTTACTTTAGTTTTAGTTTCAGGATTTTTTGTACTTTACTGTATCTTAATTTTCTTAGGTTTTTTGATCTAGTATATTTGATCTATATTTAAGCTTTATTTCAATTAATGGAATTGTTTTTAATAGTTTCAGTTTTCAGTTAACAAAACTGGTTTGCAATAATAATTATAAAATAGAAAAATAAAGAAAATATCAAATATAGAAAACAATAAAAATATTTAAAAAATCTCTGAATATTCTGATGTGTATTTGAAATATAAATAAATGCTCTAAGGTTTAAGAGTCGTTGGGATGTGAACCTTTTCACTGCACATTAAAACGAGTGTTTTTGTTGTTCTTCTTTAGTGTTTTCAATGAAACTCTTTTTTCATTGCTTCTATAAATGCAAAAATGTTTAATGTTCTTGGTTTTTCTGCAGGTCCAGTCTCAATACAACTACTGAGCAGTGGTATGTGCAATTAATACAGTCTCTTTTTAAGTCTCTGATGTAAATAATTTATCCTGCGGCTGACCTGATCTCTCGTTTCAGTACTTCCACGGTGACTAAAGTGTCCCTAAAGGTCATGACCCCGGTCATCCTCACTGTATTTGTACTAGCACTGTACCTGCATGCCCAGCAAGTGGAGTCAACGGCTCGTCTAGACTTCCTCTGGAAACTTCAGGTCAGGGTTTAAGCCTACAGTGTTTTGGCCAACACCAAAAGTTTAATCACTAAACTATAACTACAGATCTTTATTGTTGTTAGCGTGGTATACTAAGATATACAACAACATGTCAATAATGTCAAGCAATAACTTGTTCATAAAATACATTGAGAATCTGTCATTTGTCTGTTCCTCTACAGGCCACAGAAGAAAAGGAGGAGATGGAGGAGCTTCAAGCCTACAACCGCCGGCTCCTCCACAACATCCTGCCCAAAGATGTGGCCGCACACTTTCTAGCCATAGAGAGGAGGAATGACGAGCTGTACTATCAGTCGTGTGAGTGTGTGGCCGTCATGTTCGCCTCCATCAGCAACTTCTCTGAGTTCTACGTGGAGCTGGAGGCCAACAACGAGGGAGTGGAGTGTCTGAGGCTCCTCAATGAGATCATCGCTGATTTTGATGAGGTTTGTGTTTGAAAAGAATGAGAGAAGCATAAATTATTAAACCATTCTTTATGACCAATATGAAAGTATCAAACTTTTGAACGGTAGCGTATATTTATGAAAACCTCCCCTCTATATCTCTCCTCTCTTGCAGATCATCAGTGAGGAGAAATACAGGCAGCTGGAGAAGATAAAGACCATTGGCAGCACCTACATGGCCGCATCTGGCCTTAACGACTCCACCTATGACAAGGAAGGCCGCTCGCATATAACTGCCCTGGCCGACTATGCCATGCACCTCCGCGAGCAGATGAAATACATCAATGAGCATTCCTTCAACAACTTCCAGATGAAGATCGGTGAGTTTCAAAACCTGCAGGGTCACATAAGTGGCCATTCTTCACTGATTTCTTTTATTCTTTTTTAAATGATCAAGCCAAATCAAGCTCATGGGGTGCATGGTTGTTTGTCAGCAAGTCTCTTAAAACATCACATAATTTGAGCTTTTTATGACAAGCCAGTATAAGTTCAGGGTTCACATAAACAGAACTTTTAGAATCTAAAAGTGGATTTGGATTCATTCAGATTGATTAAAACTAGTGCATGTGAACATACTTATTGAAAACATGGTTGTTGTTTTTTCACCATGATAAAACTGAAAAATGTAACCTAAGTTTTGATGAAAAGGTGTCATGTGGTATGACTACCCACAAATACAACAGTATTTTTTAATTATTCATGATCTAAATACTAGTTACCTTGAAAGTTTATTTTAATAAACGTTCTGAAAATATTCAGATGTGTATGGATCTTATTAAAGGTGTCGAGGAAATATGTACTTGAGAGTTATACCCAGTGTTGTTATTTAAAATGATAATGTTTTTACATTTAATAATAATAATAAATACATTTATAATATTAGATACAACAACATTAGATATTAAAAATGTTGCCTTGGCAATTAACTAAAATAAAATAAGTTTAAGTACTAAAACTAGTAGTGCTGCTGTCAAACAATTAATCACGATTAATCACATCCAAAATAAATGTTTTTATTGAAATAATATATTTGTGTGTGTACTGTGTATATTTATTATCTGTATATAAATACACAAACATGCATGTATATATTTAAGAAAAATATGTTTTGGTTTATGTATAAAATATTGATATTTATATATAAATTATATATGAAAATAAATAAATAATTTATTATATATACTTTAATAATTTATATATATACATATACATGTATGTTTGTGTATTTATATATATATAGATAATAAAAATACACACTACACACACAAATATATCATTTAAACAAAAACTTATTTTGGATGCGATTAATCACTATTAATTCTACTATAGGAGTATATAAATAATACTAAAATACCAGTAGTTACACTACGTGACATCACATGACATGATTTGAAAAGGTTATTTAAAAAAAAAAAACACTGAAAATCTACATGAAAATAAGGCTACATTTCTAAATTGGCATATGTGTGTGTGTGTGTGTGTACAGGACTGAACATTGGGCCAGTGGTCGCAGGAGTTATTGGTGCCAGGAAGCCCCAGTATGATATCTGGGGAAACACAGTAAACGTGGCCAGTCGGATGGACAGTACAGGGGTCCCAGACCGTATTCAGGTAAACCTCCAAGCCTTGAGATGCTTTAGTCATAATGAGCAAGTGATTCAGAAGTGATTTTCTGATGTTTAACTGGATGTTTGCAGGTGACCACAGATCTGCACCAGGTGTTGGCCGGTAAAGGTTACCAGCTGGAGTGTCGAGGGGTCGTAAAGGTGAAAGGCAAGGGTGAGATGACCACTTACTTCCTGAACGACGGACCTCCCAACAGTTAGCAGCGCACTAGAGTTCCTTTGGATTCCCACAATTCCCTAGAGAGGAGGCTTGATCGAGGCAAGCAGAAGACAAACAAGCAACCATCGCCATCACTTGAAGAAAGGAAGATTATTGAAGAAAACCAAACCAGACTCCAGACTGGAGAGTCGTGGCGCTCATTGATATGGCTGTGCACATTGAAGGACGATTGTTTTTAAGCCTCTCCCTCAGGCTGCTTGAAAGATGCAAAGTCTGTTAATTTAACAAAGGCCTTTATTTGCCGAAGAAAAACGCTGTACATAAGGCATTTTCTCCAGTTTTTATTTTTGTGTGACATTTTTTCCCTCTGTTATTCTTATTTCAGGTGAATATAAATACAGGTACTCATGTTCTGTTCGGAATTCCTTATTTATTTTGATCTTGATGTTTTGTGCAAAAAGTCCTTTATGGAACAAGTGTGAAAAACGCATACACATTTATACCGTACATAAACCCGTACGCTCGTATATCTGTGTGTGTGTGTATACGAATACAGTATCTGTATAAATTAAGAAGATAACTATTGACCAAAGACCAAAGTATTTAATACAAAAGTTTGATTATTATGTAATGCTCCGACGTCCTCACCCCTCAATTTTTTTCCCTGTTTTCATGACGTCTTATCATTTACAGTAAATTACACTGATTGATCGATTGATTGATCACCTGATCATATGAAGGACTGAATGGTTAAAAAAATTGACCTTTTCCTTCAGAATGACAAATTCTGGATGGAAAACTGTTTTGAAAAGCTGTGGAACAATAGGGATTTTATTTTTATTTTTTTTGGAAGTACGACCAGGTCTGGGCCTTCAATGCGTTCTATAGGAAGACTTTGGTTTTATTTTGTGTGTTCCGTCAACCATTTCTTCTTTTTTCAAAGAAGTATTTTTGGTACAAAATGAAATAAAAGGAAAAAAAAAAAGTTTTTCTGAGGCATCTGGGGAAAAGCCACGGCATTGGATACCACGGTACGATCCAATTCATTCTAGAAGGACTTTTTTTTTAAAACAAAAGAAATATCTATATCTATATCTATAAATTATGACTGAATACTGTGCTTTGTAATCTCGAAGGGGCATAACTCTTTTCACTGTGAGGTTTCTATGATACAACTAGCTGCTTTCTTGCCAAACTAAACAGCTCAAAAGCATGTCTGATTGTGGTATCTTCTCTACGAGTTTTGTTTGTTTGATTCCCTGACGTTTGGGTATTTTGTATCACCTATGTATCCTTTTTTTTCTTTTCCTATTCTGGTTGTTCTTATATCTATTTGATTATGATTCCATTCCAGCTGAGAAGAGGGAACAAAGCCCTGAACTGAGTACTAACTGATCAACTGCAGTCAGTCAGTCATATGATCAGATAAACTATATTCCCTCAACCCTTGTTATGCTTCATTGTAGTGAACATCTCTTTAAGGAAAAATACATATTTAAGCTGTAAACTTCAAATTCATTAGGAAAACAGATGCTAGCCAGCTAATTGCCAATATAGAAGACTTCCCTTACACTGCATGTGTGCAGTGCAAATTGCAGTGCATTTGCCTTAATTTAACAAATTTCAGCATATGATAACAGTGCCTCTTTGTATCAGACGGTGTACAACACAAACTGTGCAATTCACCTGTTGGACGCGACACGTTCATTAGCTCAGTCAACTTTTTCAGCATAATGGCTCGCATGATGGCCAAAGCACTGTCTTTTTCCTGCTTTGCGTTCTTCACTTATTGAGAATTTGCTGTGATCGTAGCTTGCTCATTGCATGTCAGTTGATCAGGTTTGTACCAAAGGCAGGGCGCCCTGTTGTTCCGTCCAGTATGTCCAATAAAAGCGTACACGAGTGGAGATTCAGTGTGAGGGAAGCAATCACAGTATGTGATGTACTGCGGACACACAGGAGTGTATTTGAGTACTACTGACTCTCACCCTGGGGCCTCTGTGTTAATCAACGCTGAACGACTCTTGATCGTTTCCTTATTTTCGATTACCTTTTGGTTCGTTTCATTCTTTTTTTACTTTAGTCGAAGGATTAGAAAAGAGACGAGCTCTCCAGCTTTGCAAAGGAAAGTTGAGAAAAGACTCTTGATCAATATAGACACAACTTTTCCCCTCTAAAAATAAAAATATGTCTGTTTTATTTGGTTTTTGTGATTGCTTATTATTGTGGTTTTGTTTGAATCCCTTTTTAAGTTTTGGTAAAAGACATTAGGAATTTATTTGCTTCAAATGATTGATAAGTACATGTCACCTTCTTTATCACCATTATTAGGCAAAGAAAAACAAATGGGATCAGATTTTATTTTTTTGCAATTAATTATTATCACTTCCATAATCAAACTAGTATCACTTAAATTTTAACAATGTGAACAGATTCATTTCTGCATTTCAGAACTCTACATGACAGTTGCGTGTAAATCCAGATGCTTTGCTCAGTGTAGATTTTATGCATTTGGTGAGCTGTAATTCAAATACCATTGTTAAGGTAGTTTAACATGATCCTAGATCTTAATGTCATCCTGTTGTAGTCAGTTTTTGAAGATCCAAAACATTTAGAGGTCTACTAAAAACTTAACCTCAGGAAGATGTTTCAGAATGTTAACTGCTTCAGGTCAACTCCCTTTATTTCAAAAAGTTAAAAATAGCAACGTTTCGGTCAAAGACCTTCGTAAGGCAAATCAGCCTGATGAAGGTCTTTGACCGTAACGTTGCTATTTTTGACTTTTTGAAATAAATGGAGCATAACAGTGTGCAGATCCTTTTTCTGTTTTTTTTTTAATATTATTCATCCTTTGATCTTGCACCTGGTCAAGACTTTTTTTGGATGTGCGTATTTTGATTTTTCTTTATTATTAATACTGGACCGTAATGCACGTATATAAAAAATTAACTCAAGAGTATGGAACTAAATTTTTTGCACTAAATTCTATAAACAATATGGCACAGCCATAGATGTGTAGTGGATATGTTACCTGATTGCAGATTGCAGAGACTGTGATCGCCATGTGAACATACTGTCTCACAGATTTATAGACCAGAGATCAAAACAAGCTGAAGTCTGGCAAGGTCACTGACATCGCATTCACAAACCTGAGAAAAGAAGTGAAATTTGCATTAAAGCATTAAACATTAATAATCTGTTGACAGACACACATAAACCTATATAGCTTCATACTTGGTCATTTCGCTGTTCTTGCGTGGCAAGTGACGGGTTTGAGTCCAAGGCTCCTGGTTCTTCAGGCCATCGGTGGAAACCCACCAGCCGTACTGCTGGCTGTCCGTCACAGGTACACGATACAGGTCTTTAAGAGCTGAAAGGGAAACACAAGATCTCACACTGATTTCACTTATTAACAGCTAGAGAATTCCTCCATTCTGACCAAGTATGATTACATAAACTCTCAGAGTAATAGATTCAGTATGTGGGTGTTTGATGTATTTAGTGTGAACTTACACCTCTGGACGTGTCTGCTCAGGTCCTGATATCTGCTCTGGCTGTCGAGAGGCAGGTCTGATGAGTCTGAGAGGAAAGCAGCAAATACATCGGACCTCACTACTGAAGGTAAACAGATGTGCTAAAGACTTTTCAAAAGCGTCTGTATTAAAGTCGCACTAGAGCAACCTTACCTCGTGTAAGTTGGTTCTGAGTAGATGTTAACATCCTGTCCCCAAATATGTGATTCCAAAGATTGCACATTTCTGTGCAGCCAGGTAAGCACTTGAGCAGAGCCACCTCAGTCCTTTTTATAAGATCATTCAAATTACAGAGGTCGCATCAGGTTTTTTTTTTTTTTTTACATATACTGATACATTGCTATTTAGTCTTTTAGGTTATACTCATTGTCCCCTTAATTATAATGAGCTCGTAAAAATGAATGTCACAAAGAACAACACTCTTGCCACTGTTTGACAACGCATGTTAATTGAAAACGGCTGAAGTTTGATAAAGTTCAAATGTGCTCCAGTTTGGGTTTTTTTTCTTATAGGATACACTTACGAATTCCTCAATGTGCACTGCACATAAAACTGAGCATCTTGGTATTGACAAGTTTAGTCACCATTCAGTGGGTATTACTGCTGGACCTAAAAGAGTGGCGGTCTGCCAGCTACTAGTTTCAAGGTCTTTCCTTTAAGCCAAGACACAGAGGCAGTGTGGGTAGGTATTCCAGTGGCATCTGGCATTTTCAGATGAATACCTCTAAACCACCCTTTGAAGAGGCTACAGTGCTATCCGGAGATGCCAGGTGTTCCTCTGGGTTCTACAGCATGGAGGAGCTCAGGCCTCACATCAAGAGACCTTAGGAGGATCCTGAAGGACCTGGAGCTGATGGAAAGCCCTTCATGACTGGCATCTTGTCATCTTCAGAGCTAAGAGAGAAGCAGGATGGTCTTAATAGAAATGGTTTCAACCAGTTTGCCGATAATCAAATCTCTTTCCACCGCAGTCTTGGTGTCAACAAGCTGCCCCCTGAATGAGTACCATTGGAGGAAGACTGAGTTAAATTGTTCATATTTTACCCTTTGATCATGTAGCACACTTCTAGTTCACAGGCGTTGCTAGGGTGTTCTAAATTGTTGTTAAGGCATTACTCAGAACACAATAGCAAAGCAACCAAGCAGAAGAACACCCCAGTAATGCCTTATAACCACCCAGAACTCAATTGCAATGATTTCACAACAACCCAGAACAATCTAGGATTCACTCTTGCAACCACTTAGCATAATGTGTGTTACTATGCTCAAAACACATTAGAAAAACATTTACTTTAAAAAAAAAAAATATTGACATCTTGTTAAGACATTCTATGTTCGTAGTTACATAGTTTAGGTTTTAGTGTATTAATTATTTGTCTTCATGACGCAAGGTGACGCTAATGCAACAGAAGAAAACAGAGTGTTTTTTTATTGCCAGAGCATGCTGTTTGTTCTTCGGTTGTTAACGTAATGTTAATAAAAGTCTAAATAATTAAGGTAGCTTTATACTAAACATATATGCGAATATTCTTAATTGTTGCAATTATTAAATACGTATGTTATAGTTTATTTTTGTTGGTTTGTTTGTTTGTTTTTTTATCTGCAATGTCATCCTGACATTATTCCAGAGCTCTTTTTTTTCTAGCTCTTATCAGCAGGATTTAACATTCATTGCATATTCCGCATGCGCGCTCTCCATTGGACCGAAGAGCGTTCGGCATGTTGGCCATTGCAGCTTTCAGCTGTCAATCACCGCCCTGCGATGGTGGTTATCCACAAGCTCCTCCCTCCTGCAGTCTGGCCCCGCCCACTGCCCTTATCCTCAGCGTGGTTGCGCGGTGACGTGATTCTCCAGCAATGATGGGCAGTCGAGCGAGTGCTGGTGAGTTCCTCTCTCCACCAATAAAATCACACAACCACGCCTTGTCATTTCAACAGGGAAGAAGGAAACTGTCTTAAAGAATGACACTGTAGTCGCTATTGTTACATTTTTGCGCTGAGTCTGTTACAACTCTTTTAGTTTAGCCTGCTATTTATGATTTGTTAAGTAAAGAACACTATAAGTAAGTAACATGTTGTCATGCAGTGAGTGCGTTTGATTCTGCAGTGTATATTCAGCTGTCTACTAAGTTCGGCTTCTACTTTACTTCAACTTTCTACTTTGCATTAGTTGTGAATGCGATGCATTGCATGAAATTTTTAGCAAGCTGTAAGTCCAGTCAGTGCCAGGCTGAGCCATGTTAAATAAGGGATTGTGCTGATAACATTATGGTAAGTTCAAAGTGTGTGAGAGGGAGGGAGGTCGTGTTTTTGTGTCACACGAGGTGTATATGTGTACCTTTCCTGTATGCCACAGAGAGAGCACACACTACAGTCTCTGACAACAGTGGTAGGACATTTTTTGTTTGTTATCCCAATTCAAATAGTTATGTGATGTGATTTCTAGTTACAGTAGTTAATTGTTAGAACAGCTGTAGTTATTGTTGTTTATATGTTCCCTAAAAAAGTAGAAGCGACTTGGCATTGGCAAGGAATTATTGCATGTGAAATTACTACATCAAATCCATATAATTTATCAAGACTACTTTCTTTCCAAGTGTATGTCTTCATAATCAGGCCATTTAGTGAACAAGCTTGCTCTGTGGTTGATCTGCTGTGTTGATATTGTGTCACTTACTAATATTCATACTAATGCCTTTGACATTGTACTGTGTGTGTGTTAGGTCGCTTCTGTGGAAGTGCTCTTTTGAGAACACCTTTTGTATGGGAATTTACGTATCACATTTTGATGTTTTATTTATTTAGGTAGTTTTTGTTGGCATCAAGTTATTATGTGTTGTATCAATATGATCGTCCATCATGATGCATATCTGCTAACTGCCCTGTCAACATTTTCACTGACCTGAAGTTTATTTTATTTAAATATATATTAACTTCTATTTTATATTTTTATATGTGCCAAAAATATTATTCATTTGACATTACTTTCCTTAAACGTAATGAAATTATCTTCAATTTAATACAGCTGTAATATACATCCATAAACATATTTTTGATCTGACTGTAAGGACAACATGAGATCTGTGTATTAATCTCTTTCTGACCTCCTGGCAGACAAGATGAGTCTTCCCCTCTCACGCTCTGAAGTGTTTGGGCAGCTGAGGAAAGAGCTGCACGAGGATGCAGAATTTCACCAGTCTGACGTTCACATCTTTATCATCATGGGGGCTTCGGTGAGTCTCAGTGTTTGTTTGTGTGCTATTTTAAAATCTCTGTCTCTACTAATGAGGAACCGATGAATTGTCACTCATTTTGTTTACTTTGGATCTACTGATGAGCTGCGAAGCTGTGTGAATTCATGTATTTGGGTGACTTTGTTTTATTAGAGTGACTACATGTTTCATGCACATCAGTATTCTAAAATTAACTGAAAATGAGAAGTGTTCGGTTTAGTACTGAATCATGTAAACGTCACAATCAACTTGTCTGATTTAGTTTAAGACATTATTCAGATTTCCCATATTATGATTCCCACCCCTGGAATATCATACATTTGTTACATGTAAACACCTAATTTAGAAAAAGTACACACTTTAGATTAGGGAAAAATGTCCACTATTAACTAGTTGCATATTAGCATGCATATTACTAATATAATGGCTGTTTATTAGTGCTTATTAGGGATATGCCGGTATCAAATTATGGTAATTCAAATGGTACACAATGGTAATTCAAAAAGAAAGTAAAAAAAAACTCATGAAGAAAAATAATCACAAAAATAAAACAATCAATTTACTTAAAATGAATTTAAGACAGTTTAAAAATAGAAAATTATTTTACGTAAAATGTAATCAGTTCGGACATCGCATAGTGCTCATTCAATAAATGCTCAGCTAAACATTGAGCAATAGCTACATTTACTATAGAAGTTATTAATCTTTGTTAAAAAATACAAGTCTTAGTTCATGTTAGCTCATTAAATAACACAGTTACACCTTAAAATTTTAACAATGTGTTATTAAATATTGGAATACCTAAGATTAATGAATGTTCAGAATATTTTTTTCATTGGCAGTTTATGTTAACTAATGAAGCCATAATGTAAAGTGTGAATGAACAATAAAATATCAAAACACTTTCAAACAATATCTAGTCCAGATTTAAAAAAAAAAATGATTGTTTGAAGATAAATAGCCTATTAAGTCTAAATATTTCAGTAGTTGGCTCTGTAATAAACACCATAGGGAAAACACAAATCTGAATGGTTATTTAAAATTATTTAAATATGGTTTAGAAAGTAACAGCTGCTTTATTTACTGTGTTTACAGGGTAAGGGCTGCATTTTAGCGCCATCTGCTGTCAGAGAGTGAATGTGCTTTCATTCAGCGCATCTCTCAAGTGTTCCTCCATGTGCTTCTCATGCTGCTTGTTTACATCAGAGCGCATGCGCTCTTTCAAGCAGCATACAGTGATGTTGTGCATTTTAAGCAGCTGATGGGAATAATATTCTTAAAATGCATTCCAATTTCTGAATAATTTGTAATGTATATTTATTCACGGTATTAAGAAGTGCCCACGATAACAATATCGTGCATATTAATCACCGCAATATATCGCATTACCGAATACCGGCACAAGTCAAGTGCTTATAAGGCATATATTAATGGCTTATTCTGCATGACCATATTCTAGATTCCTCAACCCTACCCCATAACTAAACTTAACAACTACAACAGCTACCTTACTTATTATCAATAAGCAGCAAATTAGGAGTTTGCTGTGGAAAAACCCTTAGTTAATGGTGTTCCCTAATCTACAGTGTCACCCAGAAAATGTACTTAAATATATATATATATATATATGCGCACACTCCCCGCAGCTTCCCAGTTTGTAAAGCCCAATGAAATACACATTACAAACTGGCACAGGTGCGCATACAGTTTCATCACCAGATTCCATCACACTTTCCATGATCGCATATAGTTTGTGGAATGAGTGTTTCCACATTCTCAAGTTCTCTGGCCATTTTGTTAACTCTCTCCCACCAGACCACACTTTCATCCCCTCGCTTTTTCTTCTGTTGCTCTAGTTACATATTACTGCGTGTGTTTATTAATGTTTGTGCCATGCTTTCCATTTCATGGTGGTGTTTTTGGGATTGTTGGAGGTAAGAAGTGTTAGAGTCCTAATTAAATTATTGTGAAAACTTTCTAACAAAAACTAACCAATGGCAGCGTCTTGACTCTTTGAGAAAGAAACAACCCATGTGTGTATGGACATTTTTCATTGTACAAAAAGGTTCTTTAGATTATGAAAATGTTTTTCACACTAAGAAAATATGTTTTTTTAAGAACTGTTTACATAAAGGTTCTTTGGGGAAACAAAAATGTTTCTTCTATGGCATCATTGCAAAACCTTCCTTTGGAAACCTTTATGAAGATTCAAGTCATTGAAATGATTGCCGAAAAATGGTCCAATTTGTCCAGAATCATGCTAACGATGACTTAGTTCCCATTTCAGATAATTTTTTGTACAGTATATACTAATTTCTTTGGTTACACAATTAGTGTTTTACAGCACAGCCTGTTAACTGCTGACGCAATGAAGGAAGACAGTCTCAGATTCCTCTGAATTAATAAAATGGGCTTGATGTGTTGTACAAGGAAGTACAGCAGAAATTATGCAACCATGAAAGGACATTTCCAACATAGGGCTTCTTTTTATCAGCAGTGGTTGAGTAATTCAGCGGTTCAGTTCACAGCCCGTGAAATCTTAAGGCCATGAAAGGTGATTGGTCAAGTGTGGTGACAGAAGATCTGTGATTGGCTAGTTGTGATGTAAGAGCCTTGATTAGGTTCAGCATGAAAAAAAAAAAAAAACAGAGTGCAAAGTGTTTAGAATATCAAAATGAAGTTTGCATTGTAGTAGCTTTTACACTTCTCACTTGCTCTTATTAACTTTGTGATGAAATTCAAACCCCCTTCCTCCTTTTTTGGCTCGTTTTTTTTCTTGTTCCTCCTTATTTTGTTCAACTTTTTAAAAGTCCGTTTTTTCACAACTGCTTTGTGAAAAGATCTTTGTTAGTGTTGGCTTTTCCTGTTCTTATTGTTTGGGTTTTTAAATGGGTGTGAGTGAGCTGGGTTATGCAATATCACTCTCTGTCAGCGCTTTTCATTCAGTCGGTGCGCAGAGCGAGATGATAGAGCGGGCTTGTGTTTGGGATGAGGGTGCGGTCAGAAAAATGGTGGAGAGGGGGACATGCATGGTCGCGTGACTCGCGTCTGGTTCATCGGTTGACATGGTGTTCAATAGGTTTATGGCATAATATTTGATTCTGTTCAGAAACAGTGTTAAAATGCAGATGCAACATCACCTCATTTGTCTAACCTTGAGCCACTTAGATTCAGTGCATCGACTAGCAGCCAGTCTGTCACATTACCAAATTTGTACATAATTTAAGACAGTTTATGAGTGCTCAGTTGGGTGTAGCTGTCATTAGCTATGCAGCTTTGCAAATGACACCCTTAATTATAACTAAAACACATGATTGATGAAGAAATCATGGATCATGAAAAAGGTCATGGATGAATTTTTGTCAAGTCACCATTACTGGGTGCTTTTCACCAGAGCAAAGCAGCAGGAGTGACTATTAGACGAAATAACAAACTGATATATTTACTGATATCCCTCAATAATATGTAGCTGGAGAGATGCGACTCCCCTACAATGCCATAAATCAGACAAACTGAATATTGCTGTCTCATCATGCGTTTCTCATGTGTCTGAATTGGTGTGGATCTGTTCTGCTGATATCATGACCTTTGAGAAGATTGAATCACATGGAGCAGGGATGGGTCGACTCTTATTTTAAGCTACATTATATCTTGTTATTGTGTATTTTGCATTTATTATTTAAATGCTGTTTCGTGAAAATATTCACTGTTCGACAGGAATTATGGCAGTTCCCTAAGCTTTGATTTCCTTTTCAATCCTAGGAGCTGACAATAAACAGACTAGGCCTATATCTTACTTAAAAAACAGCTGCTTGGCTGGACTTACAGACACCATTAAATTATATAACAAATGCAGATTGGTTTCCTTTGTATTTACCATTTGCAGGATGTTTTAAGGTAGCTTGTAGTCTTTAGATTTCAACCCTGAAAAACAACACAACAAAAGTACTGATGAATGACACTTTCAGAATGAATGCATGTCAGTAACTTACTTATTAACCAATTGATGGTGCAACTTGTTATTGCTAGTCAGTGGCAGGTGATATTGGAGGGGCATTTTTATCCATTTGTATATTTTAGGCATTTGGACAACATTTGTATATTGTATACCAGTGCAAACCAGTATTGGTTATCTTTATTTGTGTTCTACTTTCCAAAAAGAAAAAAGACTTTTAAATGCATTTTTTTTTAATTTATTTGTTTTTATTTTTGTCAACTAGGTGTAAAAAAAAAGCACACACTGCAAAAATAAATAAAATGGAGAAACAAAGTGTGTCATCGACCAAAAATAGAAATGTGAATATAGAAAAAAAGTTGCCAAAGAATAAATAAATGTATCATACTGCTGCTCAGTTTTCAGAAGTACTTTTAGGACTACAACAAGCAAAGATGTATATAATATAATGAACTCTTCGTGAGGGACCCCTTTCATTAACTATAAAGGCAACTATATCTGTCTACAGATCCATTTCTGCATGATATTATAAAACCAACATTATTTCCAAAATGAAATATTTGGCCTTTTCTCGTCAAACTAAATATTGTTACAATGCAGCTTTACAGAAAATATTTGGTGAGAAGACACTCCCTCAGTAATCATGTCTTTTATTATTATCATTATTATTATTATTATTATTAAGTAATTGGTTTACAAATGTAAAATGGGATAAATTCCCAACCTTTGTTCTCATTTTGTACATTTTTGCTAAATTTTTGGTTTTGGGGCAATTGTAGTTTTTAGTTGGATCCTGTGTTCATCATTTAGCCTTTAAGATCATCTAACACTGATCACCAATCAGCTTTTCTCTTTCAAATTCTCTGATGTGATTTTAACTAGTTTTGAAAATGTTGCAATATGAAAACAGTAAATGTCTTTTGTGTAATTTAGCATACATGAATATATTATGTATGAATGTGTTCATTTTTTGTAGGGAGATCTGGCCAAAAAGAAAATCTACCCAACTTTGTGGTGAGTACTCTGACGTAACACACGTTTACACACATTAGTGTTTACTAGTGCAAAACCATTCAACATTTAGATTTAGATTCTTTGAAATAATTTTCTTATGCTTAGCAAGGCTGCATTTATTTAATCATATTGTAACATAAACAATTTAAGATTTATTAATATTCTATTACAATTATTGCGGTTAAAGTAATGTCATTCTGTTTTAGAATTTTTTTAAAAAATTTTTATGGGTCCTTTGAGTAGAAACTTCAAAGGAATTATTGTAAATTGAAATCTTTTGTAACAATAGAAAAGATAAACAATAAAACGTATTTGCTGTCACTTTGCTGAATAAAAGTATTGATTTCTTTCAGAAAGTATTATTGACGTCTAATATTTTGATCAGTATGAAGTATTTCTGTCTGTTTCTTGTAGGTGGTTGTTCAGAGACGGTCTTCTCCCTGAACAGACATATTTTGTGGGTTTTGCGCGCTCTGATCTGACGGTGGATGCCATACGTGCAGCCTGCATGCCCTACATGAAGGTCACAGCTCTGAGAGTTTCTCCATGTGCATTTGTCTGTTAACTACATATGTGTGTTAATATGTCCTCTCCCCCCTTTAGGTGGCAGACTCTGAGGCAGAGCGGCTCACTGCGTTCTTCAGCAGAAACTCTTACATCAGTGGGAAGTATGTGGATGAATCCTCTTTCGCTAACCTGAACACTCACCTGCTGTCTCTGCCAGGAGGAGCTGGGGCTAACCGTCTCTTCTACCTGGCCCTGCCGCCCAGCGTCTACCACGACGTCACCAAGAACATCAAGCATCAGTGTATGAGCACCAAGTGAGGAGCAGTTGCCTTTGTTTCATCTTTTGTTTATTGATGTGATTGCTTTCGTAATGCGAGGCAAATCATGTCCAGAAGTCAAGTAGAGTTCGCTACGGACTTATATGGTACAATTCGGACCTGACTGACAAAAATCATGTGAAAGAAAAAAAAATCCTTACAATAAAGAAGGCTTTTTAGATTTTTAGAGATCATATATTTAAAATTGCCTTTGTTAATAAAAAATAAAGCTAAAATAATACGTTAAACAAAAATTTGAAATGTTTCATTGACAGCTAACCTTAATGAAATAAGTTTGTTAAATACTAAAATTTCTAAAACTAAAAAAAATATATATTTGAAGCTTAATATAAAGCTTAATAAAATTGAAAAAAAAAAAAACCACTTAATTACTAAAACTTGAAAACTGAAAAAAAAAAATACAAATAAAGCTCATTCACAATGTTAATAAATATTATAATAGTATATTAATAATTCAAAAATATCACTGGCTAGATGTGAGGTGTTCAGTTTCAGTTTTTATATGATTTTGCTCTAGTAAAGGCTTTTTTCACATGCAGCATATTTCTGGTGTTTAGAGGCTGGAACAGAATAATCGTGGAGAAGCCTTTCGGACGTGACCTGCAGAGCTCGGAGGAGTTAACCAGTCATCTCTCTTCTCTCTTCACTGAGGACCAGATTTACCGTATAGACCATTACCTAGGCAAAGAGATGGTCCAGAACCTCATGGTTCTCAGGTGGGGCTCTTTCCATTTCCCATTGGCTTTACTGCTGCTTTTCACTGGCTGTCACACACAGTTATCATTTGTGCATAAAAAGGGTTAAACTCCACCAGGAATCTCTTCATCTGTTACAGTTTTCTTTCCTATTTCCTTAAAGGTTTGGAAATCGGATATTTGGTCCCATATGGAACCGGGACAGTGTGGCTTGTGTGGTTCTGACCTTCAAAGAGCCGTTTGGTACCATGGGCCGGGGAGGATATTTTGACGATTTTGGTATCATTCGGTTAGTTTTCTTGCTCTGAGATACTTTTTGCTCCTGTGAAACTAAGATGTTTAATTGCATGTTATGAAAGTATAGTCTACTGAAAACTGAATCTGTTTGATTAATTAATTCATGCTTGCACAAAATGTTCTATGCAATGAAAGTGTATAGAACAGAAAAAGTAGTCCATAAAAAGAAACATAAAGCCTAAAGTAAAATTTCAAAGACAAACAAAATAAAATTTAATTGCACTTTGTGTTCATGAGGGTTCCCTTCACAGGCTGAGAGGATTTTGATATTCTAATCAAGAACGATTTGTAAATGAATGTATTCCTCTCTTTCTGTCTCCAGTGATGTGATGCAGAACCACCTGCTGCAGATGCTCAGTCTGGTTGCCATGGAGAAGCCTGCATCCACCAGCTCTGATGATGTTAGAGATGAGAAGGTAACGAGCCGGTCAGCCAATCAACTGTGTCCAGCCGCCCCTGCAGCTCTCTTTTCTGGCACTTATCATAATGATCCTGAATTCAGCCTTGAGGAGCAAATATATCAAATATATCCACCCATCGCCTATGATAACAGTTAAGCATCAGCGTAAAAGGATGGTGCACTGTACTGCACATATAGCCTAAATTAAGGTCTTGGCTCCTAGATTACACTTCAGGGTAGTGTTCATTTTTACAGAATATACAGAATTATTGATTTTAAAATGTATATTATCGCAATAATTATGTGTAGTACCCAAGGGGTCAGGGTTTTTTTTTTTTTTTTTTTTTTTTTCATTCATTCATTCATTTTATTTATTTGTTATTTTGTTTTGCACGTTTTTTGTACTTTATCTATTTATTTATTTGTATTTATTTTTGGCTGGTTTTGTGAATATGAAGTACAGTAGATTTGTGCTTTTCCCTGTTTATTTAGATTTTTTTTCTGTCTATGTTAGTTTTGTTTTTGTACAGTTTTGTTAAAATACTTTTAACATTGATTATAAATAGAGATTTGTTTGTTTGTTAATTTTTATTTAATTTTTTTTCTGTTTATTTAACTTAATTTTGTTTTTGGTATTGTTTTTTGTTGTTGTTGTTGGAGGATTTTAACAGTGTGAAGTAGACTTGCGTTTTCTCTTTCCTTGTTTATCTATTCATCTTCATTTTGTTTTTGTTTGAAGTCTTTTCACAGTGTGTGAAGTAGGCTTGTGCTTTTTCCCCGTCCCTGTATATTTTTTCCTTTTTATGTTTATTTATTTAATTTAGTTTTGTTTTTGTGCTGCTTTTTGTTTTGTTTTTCTTATTTTTGAAGGCTTTTAACAGTGTGAAGTAGATTTTTTTCTCTGTTTATTTATTTATTGAAAACTTATAACAGTATTGAAGTAGACTTGCATTTTCTCTTTCCTTGTTTATTCATTTTACTTTGTTTTAAGACTTTTTTTTCTACTGCAAATATATTTCATTATTATTGTTGATGTTATTATTAGTATTATTTCTGTCTGTCTCTGTGCGTGTGTGTGTGTGTGTGTGTGTGTGTGTTCAATCGCATGTCATTCACAGCTTTGCTTATTGGTTAAAATGAAGCATCCATCTGAAGTGCTTTTGTTGAGATAAATGGGAATTATCCTGAATAGCTCTCTAGAGGTACTGTAGATCCCTTTCTAATACCCTTTTTTGTTTTGTTTTTTATGCTCTCTGTGTCCCTCTACAGGTGAAGGTGCTGAAGTGCATTGAGACAGTCTCTCTCTCAGATGTGGTCTTGGGTCAGTATGTGGGCGATCCCGATGGAGAAGGAGAGGCTAAACTTGGTTATCTAGATGACAAAACTGTCCCTGAAGGCTCCACTCAGGCTACATTTGCCACAGCAGTACTTTATGTAAAGAACGAACGCTGGGATGGTATGGAACCGCATTTACTGGTAGTAGATTTTCATTTTCTGTCAATTTATTATTTTGATCAATTTAATGCCTCCTTGCTGAATAGAAGTATATGCATTTCTTTCACTAACAACAAAAGAACAACTTACTGAATCCAAACTGAACTGCAGTATATACCTGACAGTCTCCCTCTTCCTGAATGTGTTGATATTTTATTAACCCGTTTGATCGCCCCGTCTCTCTCCAGGAGTTCCCTTCATCCTCAGGTGTGGAAAGGCTCTGAATGAGAGGAAGGCAGAGGTGAGGCTGCAGTTCACAGACGTCCCTGGAGACATCTTTAGCTCTCACTGCAGGAGGAATGAGTTAGTGGTGCGTGTGCAGCCCAACGAGGCCATCTACGCCAAGATGATGAGCAAGAAACCCGGAGTCTACTTCAGCCCTGAGGAGACCGAGCTGGACCTGACCTATCACAGCAGATACAGGGTTAAACACACTTTGACTAATGATATATGGGATATCATATGTAGAAAATGACTTCATTTCAACCCCAAATCTTTATTAAAGTTACTTCCTTTTTTGTTTATAAATGTGCTTTTCTCTGTTCTCTTTTCAAAGGACGTTAAGCTGCCTGATGCCTACGAACGTCTGATTCTGGACGTCTTCTGCGGCAGCCAAATGCATTTTGTACGAAGGTGTGTTTCTCACTGTGATTAGTACAGTGATGTAAATGCAATATGTTGTTAAAGTAAACAACCATTGCTGATTTTGACTTATTTTCTTAAAGTGATGAGTTGAGGGAAGCGTGGAGAATCTTCACTCCTCTTCTTCATCAGATAGAGAAGGAGAAGACGCCACCCATCAAATACAAATACGGAAGGTAAAACATGCTTTTTTTATTTTCATTTAAGAAATTGTTCATGAAGGGATGTGTAATGCACCTCACGTTCTGTCTGGTTCTGTCTCATAGTCGTGGTCCCGCAGAGGCTGATGAGCTGGTAAAGAAGGTGGGCTTTCGCTACGAGGGTACATACAAATGGGTGAACCCACACAAACCGTGAAAGAAGACGAGGACCGAAACGAGGAGCTGAAACCTGACTAAAAAACCAGACCAAGATGAGTGCCTGAAGTAAAAAAGAGAAAGTGGCACTTACTGTATTTGAAGATGCACTCTGTTTGCACTTCATTTAAAGAAGGACCAGCAAGATTAGCAAACACTTTTTTTCTTTTCTTTTCTTTTTTTTGAAGTTATTAATAATAACCAGCTCATTGTGATATATAATGCTTTATAGAACATTTCTCATATTATTTCATTCTATATTTTACTGGACTTAACAAACTTTACCATTTTAGTTATGCACTTAAGCATCATTTTGATATTCCCTGTGCTTTCATTCCCTTTCTTCTTTATTCTTAAAGAAAAATAAAGCTTCTGTAATGCATCCCTCTTTCTACATGCAAAAGTCTTACCATTAAATGCTGCTCACATTTCAGAAGTGTTTTACAGGAAGAAAGCTGGTATAAAAGTTCAGTCTGCTCCTGCAGTGATAGTTGTGTTCATACATTGTTGCATTTTTATGTTGTATCAAGCTTATTAAAATCAAAAATGAAGTGCTATAGTTGGACCACACAAAAGAAAGATTCCAGAAACATTCAGGGATTAGGAATGTTAGGAATTATGTATATGAATGACATTTCACCTTGTCTTAAGGTTCCCACAGATTGGCTAAATGAGACACAAATATATTTAGTCGTATTAAAACAGATGTATTACATTCCACATCTCTCTGTAAATAATTTACTGGATGAGATTTAATGTTTATTGTTACACCACTCTATTAAGGTGAACCTAATTTGGGCATGGTCTCTTTCTGCTCACTATTGTTTTCGGTTTCAGCACTAGATGGACGTTTAACAGTGTTTTTGATGACACTGAATTTCAGCATCCTGTCAGGGTGCCTAAAACAACCGAGTTATTTTCAGCAGATTTTGGGATTAACTGTTTGTTTGGCTTTTGCAATATATTTTTAATTTCTGGTTTCTGATCTTTTTTTTTATGCTTCAACATATGTGAACAATTTTTCCCTTTTTTTTGTAATAGACAATTTTTTCCCTTTTATTGTAATAGACAAATACTTTTACAATAAAGCATAGGTAAGATGCCTCACATTTCTCTCATTGCTTTTTTTTTTTTTTTTTTTATCTGGTCCTTTCAGGTCATATCCCCTTACCTCCGGTTTCACAGACAAGGCTTAAGCTAGTCCCAGACTAAAATGCATGTTTGAACTGTCTCAGCTGAAAATATCTGGCTCTGACATATCTTAACAAATGTCAGTGTCATTTTTCTGTGTCAAGATGCACACCTGTAATGTTTTCTTCTAAGGCATTTTTGTAATAGTCGCTTTAATATCTTAATTTAACTAAGGTCTAGTCCTGGCTTAAGCTAAGCCCTGTGTGTGAAACCAGGCCTTAATATCTCTGGCTTGCTTCAGTACAGCCAATATTACAATAACATTACTGAGCGAGTAGTCTTTGTCCAGGCCTTGAAAAGTCATGGGGATTTTTTTGAGACCCTGAAAGCTTTCAAATGTATGTATGTTTGTTTGTTTGTTTCTTGGTCTTTATAGAGACTTTTTTTTTTTTTACATGAATGTCATCTTTCATGTACATGGAAATCCTATCACAGCAATTTCTATAAAATGATTTAAAAATGCTTATGAAGTAAACATAAAAAGCTGCAAAAGTAGTGAAAATAATTTTCGAAACCACAACAACAACAACTAGAAGTTTTGATATCCATCGAGCTTTAATAAAATTAAAGGTATAAAAAGAGAATGAAGGCCTGGAGGTATGAGTATTTTTTACTCTGATTTTCAATCATAAATAGGATTTACAATACAAATCATTTAATAAAAACAAATAACGAAGAATGTAAATCTTGTATAAATCATTCGATGTATTAATGGTTTCGTGCAACTTCAATTCCAACAGGCTTTTATCATAGTTATGACCGGAAGGACTTTTGTATGCGAACATCCGTCTTCCGGTCGGGCAACATGGTTGTAGAGGTGTAGCTGCTTCCATCAGCCTGCTTAATCGATTCTATAGAAATCGTTGTGTCTCTTTGACCGATATATTTACATCGTATAATATATTTATCAAGCAGTCCATCGGGCACAATGAATATACGCAACGCACGGGTAAGTAAGTGAAAGTAAAGTGCATTGGTGTAGTCATAAGACAGTGGCTGTGTCTCAAATCCCATTTTGGGCATCATGGACGAGTTCCAGGCGATGAGGCATTGAGTCTAATCAGTATGATTCAATTTTTATGATTATATCTACCTTTTGCTCTTTCACGACTCATGCACGCTTCGCAGTTTAATAGTTTTAAAGTGACCGTGCAGTTTTGTCTCATTTTATGCCTTTTCTCTGTGATACCTTTACGTCAGTCAAGCACCAAAACAGTTATAATTTAGTAACACATGACCATTTTCCAGCTTCTCTCTGAATATTAGAATTAATCAGGTTAATCATGTGTTTTATGTGAATGATTTAGTGCTACAGCCAGTGGCAGATAGAGAACAGCTTGACTCAGTGATTCTCTCTTTTACACACATATCCAGCCAGAGGATCTGATGAACATGCAGCACTGCAACCTGCTGTGTCTTCCAGAGAACTATCAGATGAAGTATTACTTCTACCACGGCCTGTCCTGGCCACAGGTCTGAGATCACACTCATCTGTATACAAACATCACACGCTGAACTGCTTTACTGACTCCTGTGTTTGTTTTCCAGCTGTCTTACATAGCAGAGGATGAGAATGGGAAGATAGTGGGATATGTTTTGGCTAAAATGTAAGTTTTGTTTTATTTTATTGGTTTCATGCATGAGATGTCCATGGTTATGCTCCAAGTTGTTAAGTTACAGGGACACTCAACCCAAAATGGAGAATTCTGTCATAATTTACTTGTCGTTCCAAACCTGTTTGACTGACGTTCTGCTGTGGAGCTTAAAGGAGTAGTTCACTTCCAGAATAAACATTTCCTGATAATTTACTCACCCCCATGTCATCCAAGATGTCCATGAATTTCTGTATTCAGTCACAAAGAAATGAAGGCTTATGAGGAAAACATTCCAGGATTTTTCTCCATATAGTGGACTTCAACAGGTTGAAGGTCCAAATTGCAGTTTCAGTGCAACTTCAAAGGGCTCTACACAATCCCAGCTGAGAAATAAGGACTTATCTAGCAGAACGATTGGCCATTCTCTTAAAAAAAATACAAATGTATATAATTTGTAAAAACAAATGCTCATTTTACACTAGCTCATGCATTACTTTTGCATCTCATTTTCTCCTCCAACTTCAAAATCATCAGACAAAATATAGTT
Source organism: Carassius carassius (assembly GCF_963082965.1). NCBI lineage: Eukaryota > Metazoa > Chordata > Actinopteri > Cypriniformes > Cyprinidae > Carassius > Carassius carassius. Next base: position 7,457,534 of record NC_081800.1, on the reverse strand, counting down.
TGACCTTTTTTTGTCAATGGCATTTGACTTTCTTCGCACATTCGATTTGTAAACACTGGGCCTTTCCAACGTGATTACATAATGCATGAAGTCCATCTAGTGCAAGATGAGCATTTGTAGTTAAAAAGTATATAAAGTGTAATTATTTTTTAAAGAAAATGGCCAATCGTTTCGCTTGATAATACCCTTATTTCTCAGCTGGGATCATGTATAGGTCTTTGAAGCTGGACTACCTCAGAAACCTTCATTTCTTTACAACTGAAGAGTTGGATAACATGGGAGTGAGTAAATTATCAGGAAATTTTTATTTTGCACTACTTTCAAAGAACATGTCCATTTCCTTTGACTTACATTGTATTGAAAAAAAGTATGCTGTAAGTCAATGGAAACCCAAACTTTTGGGTTACAACATTATTCAAAATATCTTATTTTATGTTCTACAGAAAAATTAAAAAAATTCATTCAAGAATGAAATGAGGGTGATTAAATGAGTTAATGATGACTATCATTTTAAGAGAGGTTATTTTGTAAATATTTATAATGTAATAATCTATTAATTGTTTATGAAATAATACATTTTAGTTAAATAATAATTTTATTTTATGTAAATTGCATATTTTAAATTTACAGGGAGGAGGATCCTGACGATGTTCCTCATGGACACATTACATCACTGGTTAGTGTTTTTACTCTGAAAACATTCGCTGTTCTTTCTTGTCATTTTGCTGAAGTTGTCTTTCCTGTCTGCATGTGTATAAATAAATGCACTGCTGTGTGTTAATACAGGCAGTTAAACGCTCTCACAGGCGTCTTGGACTGGCTCAAAAACTGATGGATCAAGCCAGCAGAGCCATGATCGAGAACTTCAATGCCAAATACGTCTCTTTACATGTCAGGAAGAGGTAGGATATGCACTCTCTATCATTATATCAGGCCTGAGAGATTTTCTGGAGGGATTTTCCTGACCATGTTTCTGTTTGTATTTCAGTAACCGGGCCGCTCTTCACTTGTACTCAAACACACTTAAGTTTCAGTGAGTGTCACTTCTTTTTTCCCTATTTCTATTATGTTTGTATTGTGAATGAATATAGGCTGTCAATTGATTAAATCTAAATGAATTATTTAAATATGCTGAATTTCTTAAACTGCTAGATGAAATGTAATGCAATGAAATAATTGCAGGAGTCTTAACTTTCTCAAGATGTGAGTGTGTTTAAGTTGTAAACCATTAAAACAGCACAGAGGGATGTAGACACCCCCCCGCCCCCTTTCTGGACCCATTCCAGTTTGTATACCAGTCCAACCGGTCAACCAATGATGCCATTGCCACTACCCTCCACTCAGCACTCACACATCTAGAAAAAAAGGACTCGTACGTCAGAATGCTGTTCATAGATTTCAGTTCAGTATTCAACACAATCATCCCTCAACAGCTCATCCACAAACGGATCCAGCTGGGGCTCAACACTTCGCTGTGCAACTGGCTGTTGGACTTTCTGACTGGAAGACCTCAGGCAGTACGGGTCAGCAGCAACACATCCAGCACCATCACACTGAACACTGGGGCCCCCCAAGGATGTGTGCTGAGCCCCCTCCTCTTCACTCTCCTGACCCACGACTGCACACCGTCACACAACTATATACACAACTCCAACCTCTTCATCAAGTTTGCGGATGACACGACTGTGGTGGATCTCATGAGCAACAAAGATGAGACAAACTACAGGAGCGAGGTGAGCCACCTGGCCGGGTGGTGCAGTGTCAACAATCTCTCTCTGAACATGGAGAAGACGAAGGAGATTGTTGTTGACTTCAGGAGAGCACACACTCCGCATGCTCCTCTGACCATCAACAGCAGGACCAAGTTCCTGGGTGTGCACATCACAGAGGACCTCTCCTGGACTGACAACACTGGCCAATAAATCACAACAGCGTCTCTACTTCCTCCGCAAACTGAGAAGAGCAAGAGCCCCGGCCCCCATCATGTACACATGCATCACTGTGTGGTATGGCGCCTGCAACGCGCCCTGCCAGAAGACCCTTCAAAATCATTGATGTCTCTCCCCTCCCTCCAGGACATTTAAGGAGCCCGTCTCACCCGTAAAGCCCTCTGCATCACAGGTGATCCCACACACCCGTCACACAGCTTCTTCAGTCTGCTGCCATCAGGGAGGAGACTGCGGGGTCTCCAGGGCAGGACCAGCAGACTGAAGGACAGCTTTATCCATCAGGCTGTCAGGAAGCTGAACTCGCTCCCTCCCTCCCTTGCCCCCTCCCCTCTTTTTCCCCATGCACCACTGAACTCTTAACCTCAGAGGCCCCCAACACCCTCCCCCCAGCTCCCACTAACACACTGGGACCTGCGCCAGACACCTTGTACAGCATTGGTCTGCTCACTACCTCTTTCAGCAGTTAACAGACCTCATTCAAATACCTCTTCTGTCAGTTTAAATAAAAAACTGCTCTTTGAGATTTTGTACACTTTAATCAGACTAAATTAGCTCTTTTGCACTACAATCATTAAATCTGCACTGTTTACTTCACTGGTTTGCACTCTATCGGCCATGTGCCTTGTGCTGCTTTACTTATCTTTCTTATTACATGACCTATCTGTATATTTGTATAGTTGTACTTTATATTTTATTATCTGTATTTTTATGCACTACTGTTAGTGTTATCTGTACGCACCAAGGGTCTGAGAGTAACGCAATTTCAATTCTCTGTATGTGCTATACATGTGGAAGAATTGACAATAAAGCAGACTTGACTTGAAGAAGGCATTCAGTGTTAATAACCCTTCAGAAGTAGTTCAGCTTCAAAAACATCAGTACAGTTATGTGCATAATTAACTGTTAGTTTAAATTGACAGCACTAGAATAAACCTATTTTTAAGACTGCCTGAGAATACAGCTCAGTTTTAGCCACCATTTATAATTATGAATATGTATCATGATAAACGGCAGAGACATTAAGTGCATTGTATCATAGTCTACCCAAATGTTTTCATGATGCTGTGTTTCAGAATTAATGAAGTGGAGCCTAAATATTATGCTGATGGAGAAGATGCTTATGCCATGAAGAGGAATCTCACACAGATGGCAGATGAGGTAAGTGGGGTTGCATTTATATATACTTATGCAATATAAACGCAGCTTCAGGGTTATTTTTTTCCCCGCATTAAGATGAATAAACAAATTTCCCAAATTGTAACCTGGACCTCTACACTAGGGTTGGCCAGCATTGGTCCTGGAGAGCCAAGGTACAGCAGAGTTTTGCTCCAACCTTGATGAAAACTCACCTGCCTGTAGCTTTCTAGTAACCTTTAGAACTTGATTAGCTGGTTCATGTGTGTTTGATGAGGATTGGAGGTGACCTCTGCAGGATTGTGGCTCTCCAGGACCAATGTTGGCCACCCCTGCTCTGCACCCACTGAACATATATGGAATATATTTTTATCTTTGATCATTACTGCCCAATTATTGTAGTTGAAAAGTGTTATAACAGAAATTTAAACATTAACACATCTAAATTTGGTCAGTGCAATTGAGTTGCATCTTCTAAAGATTTTAAATAAAACAAATTTAGAGAGGGTTACATTGGATTCACCTTCAAAAATTAAAAAGCTGCTTTTAAGTTTTTTTGTTGTTATTTTGATTCATTTTACATATTATCCAGATTCATTGTCACCAATTAGCAAGTATGTTGCTCAAAAAAAAAAAACACATTACACTTACCAGTTTGCTTCCTTAGTCAGTGGCGGACATTGGTATAGACAAACACAAATCACCACTACACCAACCACTACCATTTCCTGATGTGTAGTTGCAGAAACCAGGTGTTCGTCTGTGGGGCTCAGAAGATTCACCATCTCAGGACACATCTGTTACTGGCCTGGTGGAGAAGCTGACGGTGCAGGATGGAGATGGAGACAGCGGAGGAGAGAGTAAAGAAATGAGTGAGGTCAGCGAGGCCACAGAGAGCACAGACGTCAAAGACTCCTCGTCGGACTCTTAACTCACATCTCCATGTGTTCACACCCATCATATAGGTTTATAATCAGTTTATAGTGTTTATATGCTCTGATGGTTTTATTTTCAGAATACAGGAAAGTGTACTTTTAAAAGCGGTTCACAACTATGAAATCATTTGTGAGGAGATTTGTCAATAAAATTGGAGAGTAAATATCATTTGTGGTTGTGTCATTATCCTGGAAAAAAATAGTTTGATAGTTCAAAACTTGTCTTTTTTTTTATAAGATTTTTTTTTTTTAAATGAAAGTTTTGTAAGTATAAATAAGTAAATTTATATATTTTTAAGAAAATTACAAATTGAAATTGGGATCATGTAGAGCCCTTTGAAACTGCAGTTTGGACCTTCAACCTGTTGTGCACCATTTAAGTCCATTATATGGAGAAAAATCCTGTAAGTAAATACAATGACTTTATCAAAAGTAAATGATGACACACTTCTCATAAGGAACCCATTAATTATCCTAAAAGGTTATTTTGTAAATATAATTAATTGTAATATGCATAATCATTATGATGAAATAATACATTTTATTGAACTATAATACGTTTTATTTTATGCAATAAAATAAGAACAAACCATTTTACTCCTGCAATCTGAGGAACTAGTAAACATTGATTCAACAAAAAGTGTAGGTGCAGGATGAGTCACAAATATTTTTCCTCTGAAAAAAGAATGTTTAATTAAATATCTGTAAAAAAAAAAAAAAAAACTTTGAGATGACCTTAAATGCAAACACAAGGACTTATTGTCACAAAAATCTAATTCTGATATTGCTGTGGCGCCTTTAAGACTTATATGAATTGAATTACTTCGCCTTGTCGCGTTCATACAGTACCTGAACTCCGGCCTTTCCGTCAACTACAAAATAGTTTCCAGCTGCTCCGTTCTTTGCTGCATTACATTGCGATATATTTATAAATCAATTCTGGATTAAATGCGTCGCACAAACCAGACTGACATTACTGGGACCTTGTTTAAAATGAACAGGGACATTTTTGGGATCCTTAGAGGGGTGTGCATATGGGTGTGCAGAGCGACAAATGAAAGGCTTTACCCACAGCCGGAGAAAACACGAGGTTTGGCCCACTTTTCCTAAATTTTCTCACTTCTGCTGTTAGTGAATAAATTAATATATTCCACTTCATCTTTATCACTGTTCCTAAAAAAAATACTAAAAACACGCCTTGATATGTAAAGCAGGGGGTGCTCACAATGTGCTATAGTGGGTGGTGGTTAATAATGTTACTCACTCAGGGTCATTTATATCTAACTAACTTTCATCTTGTTCAAGTCTAAAATACATGGAAATACTTTTTAATACAACGAGATTTAACCGTGGTCCAGTAGAGAGCAGTAATGTTATATGCTTTTCCCCAAAGTCTACTTTGCATAATCACGTTAGTATTCAACCTTTCTCAGGTTAAGGACCCTCGGTGGATATATATTTTGAGTTACTTTATTGTTTAAAACTGTGCATATTAAACCTGGCCTATAACGTGTTTTTCTCTAATGTGTTATTGTACATTGCAATGAAGTTTAAATTGCAAATCCATTAAAAATCATTACTGATTTAGAATCAGAATACAGGTTCTCTTACGAGAGTTCTCTCGTACTGCGTCTTAGCTAAGACGCTACGGGAAAAGTCTCTTTTCACGATACACTGAAGCAAAAAATTATCCTTAATTTTGAATTATTGCAAAGCGCATTTGCAGCAGCACACAGCCATAGACGAGACGGCTAAGCTCACGCATCGTTGATCACGAGAAGAAGCTACGCGTCGTCTGATAAGCATCTCAGCGGGACGAGCCATTCCTGAAGCTGCTGGCCAACGCCGCCTTCCACTGCCGTTCCTGCTGCGCTCTCCGGCGCCCATATCCTTTTCAATTCCTTTTATCCTGTGTGTGTTCGCCCTGCGACACACACTCGTAAAAGAGCTGCGTCTTTTTAAAGATGCCTTCTTGCGGCTCGTGCAGAGCCCCACTCAGCGAGGGAGACCGTCACGTCATCTGTGTCTCCTGCCTGGGTGAAGATCATGCAGCGCTAGCGCTCGCTGACGGCGGATGCCCTCAGTGCGAGCTGTTGCCAATGGTGACTCTGAGGACTCGCTTGGCATTTTTCTCTGAGCCTGCATTCCCCGCTGCGCTGCGGTGCCGTACAAAGCGCCGCTTTCAGCGGATTCCGGAACCGTTTCCAGCTCAACCGAGCTCGCCGGTTCAACCTGCTTCACCGGCCTCCCCTGCATCGCTTCCCGATGGTCAACGCCCGCTGTCTGCTGCCGCGTCTTCCGAGGAAGTCGCTCTCAGGACCGCGTCGGGGGAAGAGGACACGTGCTCTCTGCTAGCTTCCTTCGGGCAGTGAGGGCTGGGCGAGCTCCAGGGATCTCGCGCCTTCGGCTCAGAAGCCCAGCAGACGAGCTGACATCGAGAAGGAGCTGATGCGAGTGCTCACGCTGGCCGCAATGAGCCTCGGCCTCGAGTGGTCTGCACCAGCGCCCCCCTCTCGTTCCCGGCTGGATGGTAGTTTCCTTTCGGATGAGCGTACTTCTCCGAACTCAAAGCCCGCCTTATTTCTTCCTGAGCTTCACAAAGAGGTGGCAAAGACTTGGAACGCTCCATATTCAGTGCGAACTCGTTCGTCTATCTCACTAGCATTCTCCACACTGGATGATGCTAAAAACAGGAACTACCAGTCACTTCCGCCGGTGGAACAGGAGATAGCGACGCACCTTTGCCCGCCCTCTGCTGGACGGCGGACGAAAGCGGTGTTGCCATTTAAAGCCTGCCGCATGACGTCATCTCTGCTCGCGCGGATCTTTTCTGCTGCTGGGCAGGCTGCGTCTGCACTACACACCATGGCCACGCTGCAGATATTCCAGGGTGATCTCCTCCGTAAGCTGGACGAGATGGGACCTGAGGCTATCTGTCTCGCGGATTTGAGGAGTGCTTCGGATCTCTCTCTTCGCGCTACTAAATCCGCTGCACAGGCCATGGGACGAGTTATGGCTTCCGCTACGGTGGCTGAGAGGCATCTATGGCTGACGCTCTCAGACATGGCAGAGTCTGAACGCACTGCGTTCCTCGACGCCCCACTGACTCCCGCTGGCCTCTTCGGATCTTCTGTCAACGAGTTCATTGAGAGATTCGTCGAGGACCAGAAAGCGTCGCAAGCATTCAAACACTTCCTCCCGAAGCGCTCCGGTTCTGCAGCGAGTCGTGCTAGACCGGCCCCACAAAGCTCTCAGCCACACCCCCCGCCTCCTGCTGCTTCATCGCAACTACGTCAGCAGCCAGTTCCAGGGATTGTGACTGTCTCAGCGTCTTTTGCAATGTGCAAGCCTGTACAGTGGCCCGCTTGCCTGCACACAAAAACCGTTATCACGGCTACCCAGATATTTCCTGAGAAAGGTGTAATTTCTGGTGTCCCGGCCACGGCCGATGGTGCTATAAATGTAGTGACGATGCCCACTGCTCAGTGCCCATCTCCACATATAAGCACAGCCCTTCACACAGGGCTCGCGCCCATAAAAGCGATCGTGCGCACTACATAGTAAACGTGCCCACTCCTCAGTGCCCACAAACACTATGTCACCACACGTCATGTGGTTTCTGTAAAAACGAAACCTGTGCACGTTCATTCTGCCCAGGCAAACAGCGAGTCAAAAGCAGTAAATGTGCACGCTTACAGCCCACAATTACTCACAGACAGCACGAGTCCCACGGGACCCGCTCAGCCCTCCCTCACTCGGTTAAGCACCGTGGAGGGGTCGAGGAAGAGCGATCTGCCCGCTGTGATCAGCGCGCTCCCCGCCTCAAATGTCACAGGCTTAACGCCCATGTTGCAGCACATCGAAGCGCTGCCGTTGCCCAGCCAACAGAGCGCGCTTCGCATCCAACCCTTAGCCATTCATGCAGACGCATGGTCAACGCTTCCAGGGGTTTCGGATTGGGTGCTAGACATTATAAAGAGAGGCTACTCACTACAGTTTTTTCGACGCCCTCCGCGCTTTTTAGCGCGCGTCGAAACTACGGTCAAAACAGAAGTAGCACACCTACTTTGAGCCGAAATATCAAAACTGTTCAGCAAAGGGGCTGTGGAGCCTGTATCTCAAGCTCAAAGCGAAGAGGGGCTGTACAACAGATACTTTCTTAGTGCCCAAGAAAGACGGAGGTTTCAGACCCATACTGGATCTAAGACAGCTGAACAAAGCATTGGCGAAACGCAGTGTCAAAATGCTTACAACCAGGAGACTCCTCGCGCATATTCGCAGAGGAGACTGGTTCATGTTGATAGATCTGAAGGACGCGTATTTTCAAATACAGATAGCGTCACGTCACAGGCGATATTTGAGATTCGCCTTCGAGGGCCAGACATACCAGTATACAGTCCTGCCATTCGGCTTGTCCATGGCTCCTCGTACGTTTACGAAGTGCATGGACGCAGCGCTCGCTCCTCTCAGACTCAGAGGCATGCGAGTGCTGAACTATTTGGACGACTGGCTGATTCTAGCTCAATAACGATCAGAGCTCGTGGAACACAGGGCCATTTTACTCGATCACCTCGAGAAACTTGGTCCGAGTGTCAACTGGACAAAGAGTTCGCTGAACCCCAGTCAGATGATACTGTTTTTGGGTATAGCTCTGGACTCACACTCCATGACGGCGCGGCTGTCGCCACAGTGCGCGTTGGGCATTCAGCGCGCAGCGAGCTCTCTCCGGTGCGGCGCGACCTTCTCGCTCAGAGAATTTCAGAAGATGCTAGGTCTCATGGCCTCAGCATCACCAGTTCTTCAGTTGGGCCTGCTCCGCATGCGCCCCTTGCAGTTCTGGCTGAAAGCGCGAGTACCGCGCAGAGCGTGGATATCCGGTCAGTTGCGTCTCAAGGTCAATCAGAGCTGTGTTACAGCCTTGAAACCCTGGACAGCGAACGACTGGTACCAATCAGGTGTAAGCCTGGGGAATTCCTCGAAAGTGAAAATGGTGTCGACGGGCGTCTCCACTTCGGGATGGGGAGCGCTGCTCGAGGGCAGACCGTTCTTTGGCCTGTGGTCAGAACGGGAAAAGCTCCAACATATCAACTGTCTGGAAATGCTGGCAGTAGAGAACGCGCTCACACGCTTTTGTCCCCAAATCAAGGGCCACCACGTCTTAGTCCGTTCGGACAACATGTCTGTGGTGTCCTAAATAAATCGCCAGGGCGGTCTCAGGTCCCGAAACCTGTACAGGTTGGCGGAACGCCACATTACCACAGGGTTTTAAGAACTTATGTGTCTCACTCTGCTGTCTTTAGACAGACTGAGCAGCTGTTTGTCTCGTTCAGTGGACGTTCCAAGGGAATGGCTGTTTCGAGACAGAGCCTATCCAGATGGATTGTTGACGCTATAGCGTTAGCTTACGCTTCCAGGGGCCTTCAGTGCCCACTGGGCGTCAGAGCACACTCCACAAGAGGCGTCGCCTCGTCGTGGGCGTGGTCTAGTGGGATCTCCTTACAGGATATATGTATGGCGGCAGGATGGGCCTCGCCGTCTACATTTATCAGGTTCTATAACCTAGAGGTTCCCGCCCTGCAAGCAAAGCTGTTGTCGCTATAGTTGAATCAGGGTCCTGATTGGAACTCTGAGATTGCAAGCGCTATGCGCTGCTGACTGTTATATGGGCAGTATTGCGTAAGACCCACATTACCACATTGGTCAGGCCTTGCCTTGATTATGTGATGTCATATTGCCGCGTCTACGGACGCTGCTAGATATGGGGCGGAGGGTCTCCCCCCTCCTGTTCTAGGACTCTCTGTGAGTCCCTCGGGTGATTGTGCACTGTAAATCCTGGGCGTCGCTTCCAGGTTTATTGGTGTGTGATCTCTGCACGCACTGCGCTTTACATTGGGTTCCCATAGCGTCTTAGCTAAGACGCAGTACGAGAGAACTCTCGTAAGAGAACGTACTCGGTTACTAACGTAACCTCGGTTCTCTCTAGAAGAGGGAACGAGTACTGCGTTCTCTGCCGTGCGTACGATTCACTCTGGTTCGCTTCGGCGATGAAATAAATCAGGTGAGTCAGCCTTTTTTGAGCTCCCTTTATAGGGCTAGGCCACACCCGTTTCGGCGGGAAGTGGTATGGAGGGGCGAAGCGCCCTCATTGGTCTGATGTTGCATCAGCCTGCGCTCGATAGGCTTATGCAGTTGCCGCAGAGCAGCCAATGAGCGAGCGAGCCATCTCGCCTATGGCTGTGTGCTGCTGCAAATGCGCTTTACAATAATTCAAAATTAAGGATAATTTTTTGCTTCAGTGTATCGTGAAAAGAGACTTTTCCCGTAGCGTCTTAGCTAAGACGCAGTACTCGTTCCCTCTTCTAGAGAGAAACGAGGTTACTTTAGTAACCGAGTACGTTTTACAGAGAATATATATTACGTTTTAATTTTACTCAATATATTTGAGTGTATGAGGGACAATGACACATACAGCTTAACTTTAGCTTCTTACAGTAACTTTGGAAGGCAGATTGTGTTTTTGTTTCATGCATATAATTTTTTTCACATTAGTTTGAGAACAGACATTAATTGGCTGACCCTTGTGTAGAAAGGGGAATGCAACTGCAGACAGAATTATTGGGAAAAAAGGTCTCTGCATGAATTACATGATAATCTTAATAACTAGAAAAACATAATTAAATAAAGATCCAGAGTGACATTTACACTATCAAGTTTATTAACACTATAAATACATGAACACAAATTCAGACAAACAAAATAATACATTTTTCATGTGCAGTATGTGTAGCCATTCACTCCATTAAAAGTGAAGTGGTGAAAGAGCAGATCATATGGTTTTTTGAAAAATATCTCATTTGGAGTTTGTAACGTAGCTATCCTTAAATGAAAACAGTCTGCAAAGCTGTTAATCAAAAAAGTGCATGATAAATAAAGATATTGTCTCTCAAAAGAGATTGTCGACTCAGAATCGCCTTAACGAGTCGTCATATTTTCCAATCCTTTACCTGTTACTGGCATACGTCACTTTTTGTTTACATGATGTTGAGAAGACACTGTTCAAGGATCCCACAGAAATACAATTCAAACCTTTTGTTGTGTGCATGTAATTTCAGTTGATTGCTCAAAATATCAAGTTTTGTGCTAATATGTGCTTCATTCTTTCTTCCGTTGATTATGAGGCTCAAGGCAGTCAATGGGGTTCTCTTGATTCAAAGACAAACCACTCAAATCTGAAATACTGTACATTTTCGGAGAGTTGACTTTGTTCTGATTGCTTTTTATCAGATTATAAGGTTTGCGACAAACGATCAGATGATCGTTACGCTCAGAGATTTCTGCATGTATGTTTTATTAACTTTATTTGATAACATAATTAGTAGAAATAATAAATAATTAGTAGAAATTCTAAATAATTAGTCATTCAGTCTATCAGTCTATAAGCAGCACATGTATATTTTAATTATATCTTTTGAATTATCATATAAAACAAATATTTGCATTTGTCATGTATTAGTTATATCCTTTTACAGCCCTTTTTTTGTCATTTAAAAAAAATGTTTTATTTTACTCTTAACTATTAGAGTAAAATATTAAAATATGTTGATAGAAAATCATGATAGAACAAACTGATGTAAGTTCACAATTGAGAAATGGATATTTATTAAGATCAATCGAAGCCCATGTCTCACAAGGTAACTATTTCATACAAAAAAATATTTTTGAGAAATAAGTAAATTGTACATTTACATAATTGGTAATGCAAAAGACGTGCAGCTGTGTGTACACACCATATTCAACTTTCATTTCGTGAACACACATCAAGTCTGCCCCCCCCCCCATCCCTGGACCCCTTCCAGTTTACATATCGGTTCAACCGGTCAACCAATGATGCCATTGCCACTACCGTCCACTCAGCACTCACACATATAGAGAAAAAAGACTCATATGACAGAATGCTGTTCATAGACTTCAGTTCAGCTTTCAACACAATCATCCCTCAACAGCTCATTTACAAATTGATCCAGCTGGGGCTCAACACTTCGCTGTGCAACTGGCTGTTGGACTTTCTGACTGGAAGACCACTGGAATACGACTGCACATCATCACACAACTCCAACCTCTTCATCAAGTTTGCGAATGACACCCCTGTGGTGGGTCTCATTAGCAACAGAGATGAGACAAACTACAGGAGCGAGGTGAGCCGCCTGGCCAGGTGGTGCAGTGACAAAAAATCTCTCTCTGAACGTGGAGAAGATGAAAGAGATTGTTGTTGCCTTCAGGAGAGTGCACACTCAGCATGTTCCTCTGACCATCAACGGTTGTGACTGTGGAGAGAGTGAGCAGCACCAAGTTCCAGGGTGTGTACATCACAGAGGACCTCTACTGGACTGAAAACACAGCAGCACTGGCCAATAAACTACAACAGTGTCTCTACTTCCTCCACAAACTGAGAAGAGCCAGAGCCCCGGCCCCCATCATGTGCACCTTCTACAGAGGCACCATCGAGAGCATCCTAACAAGCTGCATCACTGTGTGGTATGGCGCCTGCAATGCGTCCTGCCGGAAGACTTTTCAACACATAGTGAGAGCAGTTTATAAGATCATTGGTGTCTCTCTCCCCTCCCTCCAGGACATTTATGGAACCCGTCTCACCCGTAAAGCCCTCTGCATCACAGGTGATCCCACCCACCCGTCACACAGCTTCTTTAGTCTGCTGCCATCAGGGAGGAGACTGCGGAGTCTCCAGGCCAGGACCAGCAGACTGAACGAGAGCTTCATCCATCAGGCTGTCAGGAAGCTGAACTCACTCCCGAACTTGCCACCCCTTCCCTCTTCTGCCCCAGGCACCACTGAACTATGAACCCCGCCACCCTCCAAATCCTACATCCCCAGATCCTTCCACACACACCTGCACTGTTTGCTCACTTCAGTGGTTTGCACTCTATCTGCCATGTGCCTTGCGCTGCTTTATTTAACTTTATCTTACTTTATTTTGTTACATGTCTTTTTTTTATATTCCCTTATTCATAGCTGTATCTTATATTTGATGTTTGATCTATATTTTTAGACTTTACTGTAGGGCTGCAACTAACGATTATTTTGATAATCGATTAATCTGTCGATTATTTTTTACGATTAATCGATTAATCGGTTTATGTACTTATATTTTAGTTTTTTCCATTTTTCCCCCCCCAAGTAAATTATTAATAAATGGTCTTTATCCTTCAGCATAGATTTTTAAGAGATTTTAACCATTTTGCACTGTCATATCCTAATCAAAAATATACCTGGAGTTGTTTTATTGTGTTAGTAATCCTTTTTCGAACTCTTCTGCAATCAGAACACTGACCCATACTCTAGCAAATTTCACAAGGAGATTTAAAATAATGTTTTCACCATAACAGTCCTTAGAGCTCCTAAAGTAGTTTAACATCCCGAACGAAGCTTATTAAGGAATCTTTCAGAACATATTTTCACGAAGAATAAGGATAAAACAGAATAAAATTGCAGTGCATTGTATTTTATTATTTACTGGGAAACAGCTTTATAGCTTTTGCTGTGAAATTGTAAACAATCCTTCGAATAAAGTGCCAGTGGCATGAAACCTGAATGGAACTCACAATTTAAAGTAAAATCCATCAGAAGGTTGTCCAGAAAAAAAAATTGGACAGTCACACACAAAAAACCTGCTGTGTGAAAAAGAGCAGTGAATACTTAGAAAAAAAGTGCATTTCAAATATCTTTAAACTAGAGCTGAAACAACGAATCGATTTAATCGATTAAAATCGATTATTAAAATAGTTGTCAACTAATTTAGTCATCGATTCGTTGCTAAATAACTTTTATTTGCCGTAAGCGGCTCATTTCGTGCATATTTCAAATCTGCGGTGACCAAAGTGTGGCAGTAATGAGCCACCGGAGGTTTTACTCAGCCAGTACAGCAGGAGAAGTAGCGAATAGCCAATAGCTGGCCTTGTTTTATGTCACGTGCTTCCCGAACAGCGTCTCTGCAGCATTCAGCGTGATGTGGGAGTACTTTACTTTGAGCCTTCAAAAAAGAAGAGTAACCTGTAAACTCTGCACTACTGAACTGTTTAAGGGGACGTTCACATATCGCGTCTTTTGCGCGCTCAAGTTCGTTATTTCCAACACCACACCGCATCGAGTTAAAAACATTTCAACTTTTCAGAATGCAGCAAGCGCACCGCGGGTCATGTGACAAGAACTAACCAATCAGCTTCATCCTTTCCCTTAACGTTAAAAGCTCAGTCAAGATGAAAGGAACAGCTGATCATAGTTGTATATGGATTTCCATTTTGAAATAAATTTAGTAGCAGAGCTACTGCAAGCGGTTTTTTGAGCTGCAAATCCATTTATCCTTTGCTGAAATTTCCGCGTCTTCAAGGAGAGAGCACGTCATGGTTGCTTAGCAAAGGCAGACGCCTCAGGGGCGCTTCTGCACTAGCGCTTTGGAAAGAAGGAGAAAGCTGTGCGCCTAGCGTTTTCCACACGTTTTTAGGCGCGATTTGTGAACGGCCCCTAAGACTTTCCTTTGTGCAGATTCTCCAGTACAATGTTGTTTGCAAATGTTTAGTCGTAAAAGCTGATAACATTGCTTTTTAACAGTTAACATTTAAAGCTTTACAAACATGTTCTGTGATCAGTTTGTCGTTTACCAGTTCAAAATTCAGTCGTGCAGCGTAATTATGACTGAATGAGAGAGGTAAATGTTTAAAGATATTTGAAATGCACTTTTTTTTCTAAGTATTCACTGCTCTTTTTCACACAGCAGGTTTTTTTGTGTGTGTCCAATTTTTTTTTCTGGACAACCTTCTGATGGATTTTACTTTCAATTGTGAGTTCCATTCAGGTTTCATGCCATTGGCACTTTTTTCGAAGGATTGTTTACAATTTCACAGCAAAAGCTATAAAGCTGTTTCCCAGTAAATAAAAAATACAATGCACTGCAATTTTATTCTGTTTTATCCTTATTCTTCGTGAAAATATGTTCTGAAAGATTCCTTAATAAGCTTTGTTCGGGATGTTAAACTACTTTAGTAGCTCTAAGGACTGCCATGGTGAAAACATTATTTGAAATCTACTTGTGAAATTATGGGTCAGTGTTTTGATTGCAGAAGAGTTCGACAAAGGATTACTAACACAATAAAACAACTCCAGGTATATTTTTGATGAGGATATGACAAAATGGTTAAAATCTCTTAAAAATCTATGCTGAAGGATAAAGACCATTTATTAATAATTTACTTGGGGAAAAATGGAAAAAACTAAAATATAAGTACATGAACCGATTAATCGATTAATCGTAAAAATAATCGACAGATTAATCGATTATCAAAATAATCGTTAGTTGCAGCCCTACTTTAAACATTTACCTCTCTCATTCAGTCATAATTAGGCTGCACGACTGAATTTTGAACTGGTAAACTACAAACTGATCACAGAACATGTTTGTAAAGCTTTAAATGTTAACTGTTAAAAAGCAATGTTATCAGCTTTTACGACTAAACATTTGCAAACAACATTGTACTGGAGAATCTATACACAAATAAAAGTCTTAGGGGCCGTTCACATATCGTGCCTAAAAACGCGTGGAGAACGCTAGGCGCACCGCTTTCTCCTTCTTTCCAAAGCGCTCGCGCAGAAGCGCCCCTGAGGCGTCTGCCTTTGATAAGCAACCATGACGTGCTCTCTCCTTGAAGACGCGGAAATTTCAGCAAATGATAAATGGATTTGCAGCTCAAAAAATCGCTTGCAGTAGCTCTGCTACTAAATTTATTTCAAAATGGAAATCCATATACAACTATGATCAGCTGTTCCTTTCATCTTGACTGAGCTTTTAACGTTGTTACGGGAAAGGATGAAGCTGATTGGTTAGTTCTTGTCGCATGACCCGCGATGCGCTTGCAGCATTCTGAAAAGTTGAGATGTTTTTAACTTCATAAACAGATGTTGTTGTATTGTATTGTTAATACTGAATAAAAAAAAAAAAAAAAAAAAAAAGATGTTTTTAACTCGATGCGGTGCGGTGTTGGAAATAACGAACTTGAGCGCGCAAAAGATGCGATATGTGAACGTCCCCTTAAACAGTTCAGTAGTGCAGAGTTTACAGGTTACTCTTCTTTTTTGAAGGCTCAAAGTAAAGTACTCCCAGTCTCCCACATCCCGCTAAATGCTGCAGAGACGCTGTTCGGGAAGCACGTGACATAAAACGAGGCCAGCTATTGGCTATTCGCTACTTCTCCTGCTGTACTGGCTGAGTAAAACCTCCGGTGGCTCATTACTGCCACACTTTGGTCACCGCAGATTTGAAATATGCATGAAATGAGCCGCTTACGGCAAATAAAAGTTATTTAGCAACGAATCGATGACTAAATTAGTTGACAACTATTTTAATAATCGATTTTTATCGATTAAATCGATTCGTTGTTTCAGCTCTACTTTACTGTTAGTGTTATCTGTATGCACCGGGCATCTGAAAGTAACGTAATTTCGATTCACTGTATGTATGTACTCTACATGTGGAAGAATTGACAATAAAGCAGACTTGACTTGACTTGACTTGATGTGCAACAAGCCTATTGCTGTTTATTTTGCTGCACCAGCAGTTATATGGTTAATGCTGGCGAGACGAGTGAGTTAGTTAAGACTGCTGCTCCTGTGATACAGCT
This sequence comes from Carassius carassius, assembly GCF_963082965.1. Taxonomy (NCBI): domain Eukaryota; kingdom Metazoa; phylum Chordata; class Actinopteri; order Cypriniformes; family Cyprinidae; genus Carassius; species Carassius carassius. The sequence goes on along the minus strand of NC_081800.1, from coordinate 7,440,827 downwards.
GTTCTGCATTCTGATTAAAAGTTAAGACACAGAGCGTCTTTTGTCATTCGTTCTTCAAACATTACAGTCGACATATTTTGGTTTACAAACTATTGTTTCATCAGTTAGTCACATTAGCACTTGGCTAACATACCCACCATTATGATTTTAAAGGGGTGGTTCGGGATTTTTGACATCGGACCTCATTTTTAGGTCAGCCTGGTTGTTATTCATCAGTGGAGACATTTAAAAAAAAAAAAAAAATCAAGTCCTTATATATGGATAGTTGGCCGATGCTAGGCTAGCGCGAGTCAATGGGTATATGTTAGCCAGCCATTAAAAACCGTTTTACCCACTCCACAGTGCACCAAACGCAAATCAATTATAACACTAGACTATCGATGCAAATGTCCGTTGAGAGAATAATGTTAGAAATCAAACTTACCTTTCATCTCAATGATCCTAAAGGAACTAGTTTCTCAGCCGCTGCGGAATTTTACTTTGCTCCGGTTAGTAATGATCAGTGTGCCAGCGGCAGGTAAATACACTTGCGTCATGTGTGGACCGGCTCACTCGGTTGCCTAGGTAATCAATATCACTCCGCTGCTGCTGTCGACAAGACTAATGATTACAGGGAACAAATTATAACTAATGCAATGTGATGAAAGGTAAGTTTGATTTCTAACATTATTCTATCAACGGACATTTGCATCGATAGTCTAGTGTTATAATTGATTTGTGTTTGGTGCACTGTGGAGCGGGTAAAACGGTTTTTAATGGCTGGCTAACATATACCCATTGACTCGCGCTTGCCTAGCATCGGCTATCTATCCAAATATAAAGACTGGATAATTTAAAAAAAAAAATGTCTCCACTGATGAATAACAACCAGGCTGACTTAAAAATGAGGCCCGATGTCAAAAATCCCGAACCACCCCTTTAAGTGTTCACAGTTTAGCAGATAAACTTTAGCTGTAGGCATGATTCGCTAGCATACGTGTTAAACTAAATGTTTTATGTCATTATCATAAGAACGGATTTGCGCACTATATTATTGTTTTATGTGAAGGTGCTTTGTCAATGGTAGCACTCTTTAACTGGCTCAAGGACTTCTCTCTCTGCCAATCACAACAGGCTTGGCCAGCTGACCAATCGGAGCTGAGTAGGCTTGTGGAATGGGAGGGGTTTGCTCCAAACTTGCTTGGAAATAATTGTTTCCTAATCATTGGCAAATGACTCTAATATTAAATGTATATTCTGAGAAAATTACAATGTTTTCTGACCTTAGATGCATTTAAACCTGTTTTAGGGGACTCCAACACAATATTAGGACACTTTAAAATACCATATGACCTGTTCTTTAATATAAACAGAACTGCATGTTGAATTTTACAGTTCAGGACCCCATCAAAGTGCACCGTGTTGTGGCTTATTGTTATGTTACTGTTCACTTGTCCAAAGGAGTACAGCTCTCTCCTTTCCCAACCCCCTGGGTCAAATCATATCAGTACACTCCACTTTCTCCATTAATTGAGGAGCATCATGGTATTGTTTGGCCACACGAACCACACTCTCTCCATGACCAATCTGATGTTGGCCCTGTCCCTCTGTGCGATCTCTATATAAAGTAAAGTGTGTGGCTCAGAAGAGACTGGTTTCTCTTGACTCCAGGATTTTTGGAAGAGGTACCTGTGGATGTGAAAAAGAGGTATAAGCTCCTTTGAAATTATATGAACACAAATTATATCAACAATTCGCTCTTGGACTCATTTAATTATTACAATGATTACAAAAATGGCACTGCAAAAATTCAAGCCAACAAAAAGACACCTCTTTTTAAACAAACTACACCATATTAGTCCATATATTAAATGTGTGGAATTAGTTACACAATGAAGTTTAATACTTTGGGATAGCAATACAAAAAATTAGCAATAGTGATGCTTACCATTGCAAACACCAAACTGTTTGACATTGAAAAGAGTTTGAATCCAAAATCTTAATCTTTTAAAATAATAACTTGCCAACACATTTCCACATTTGCACACATTTTAGATTTTTATGTCATTCAAGAATAGTTCATTGAAATTCATTGTTACAATTACACTTACTGTCACCCCAGTGATAATGTGAATGTTTTGTTTAAATATGGATGATCACTGACTAACAATAGGCTAAAATGTTATCCATTTGAGTTTCTCATACCAACGCCGTCATTTAAATTCTTGGAGGCCAGGGAATTAATTTTAATGGTCCATTCTATGCACAATGAGTAATCTATGCAAGTATCATAAAGCAGTGGTTCTCGACTGGTGCATTGTTACCCAAAAACTTGTTTAAAAGTGGTAAAAAAGTTTTTTGTAAGGGTGTTCTGATAGCATCACAGACAGCTGGGGAAACGTGATGCTAAATGCAAACTAGCATAGTTAGCATAGCACCAGATTTTAAAGAATTAATACTTTTCATATGTTTTGTTGTTGATGTAAAAGTGCAATCAAACTAACTAATATCTTAGCATAATCTTAATAACAGTGTCATTATGTAGAAGCTAAAATGCCAAAACTACACAAGATAAAAGAAAATTCCTACAAAAAATGCCTACAAATTATTGAAACCATGCGTTCATGAATGCTACCTTATCAGGCATTATAGAAAAGATTAAATGAAGATGACATCAATACTTTTTTGAAGACAGTTCCCTTCAAAGATACATTTAAAAACACCCGTGCCGCGTTTTGACTTGGAAACGTGAGGAGCTCACATTTATTCATCGAAGTCAAAGCATTTTGGAAGATCTATTTGTCGGCAGTCAGTGTTGATATTGTGGCTGCCGCCACAAATAAACCAGTATATGGAAAACACTGGTGTTATTCATTTTCTAAATGTGGGCCTACGTACTAGGCCTTCAACCCATTGTCCTGCAAATTTTATTTTATTTCCATTTCTCCATAGAATAGTGGGTCCTCAGGAGCAGGGCTGACGACCTGTGACCTATATAGTTCATGGTAATGTTAATACATTTTATTCTTTGAGATTTTAGGTCTTTTGCACTGTGTTTGCTTTACACTGAAGCAAAACCACTTGTGAACCACTGCCATGGAGGACCCATTTTTGTAAGTCCCAAAAAAACATTCCAGGTTGTCCCTCCCCGACAATGGCCCTCTCTCAAGCTGAGATCATGCACATTATGCACTCAGCTACTTAATTGCTAATTCGAGAGACTTCAACAGTACATACCGCTTTGAGATAGGCCACATTGCTCTGTCGAATCTCGCTGAGCAACTGATCCCGTGGTGTTAACTCCACTTTAGGGGGTTGTCGTCTTCTAGGAACAGGCTTTAGAGTCTTTATCATATCTTTCAGGTTGGCTCTATCATCTGCAAGACCTTCTCTTGCCGGGCTTCTTTGTTTAGGAACACTCCTCAGCTGAACATTATCTCTTCCCTCTTTCCTTTCATACCTTGTGTTCAGTTCCAGAAGCGGATCCCTTCTTTTCTGAGTCTTTTTTAGATGTACTTCATCTAAGAGGTTTCCTTTGTCTGAACTAGTAGGATGCTGTTGTGGGGCAGGATATTGAGTCTTGCGGAGCTGATGAGGAGGACTTGGTTGTGGTGAAGGTTCAGGAGAATCTTCAGGAATCTCCTCAGCCCCATTATCAGAACCCTGCAATAGGGACAATGGTATGTAGTTGCCTAGCATTTCCAACATGCCAGGGGGCAAGTCCAGAGAGTTCTTATACATCTCCATGACCTTTCTTTGCTCTTTCATCTGCTGGAGCTTCTGCTCCTCCATTCTCTGCTGCCGCTGACGGTCCAAGTTCCTGGTGAGGAGATTGGTGACCACCATCCGAGGCCCAGGGACTTCAAAGTGGTAGCCCATCTTCAGAAGGGTGTTGTTAGCCTTGAGGAGACGAGACACTTCCATTTCTGCATGGTGTCCTAGCATGTGCCTTTGGTTGTGGAAGCGGAGCTCAGTGAGTGTCTCATTGAACTGGAGGCAGCGTATTATTGCAACAATCCCCTTTCCTGTGATAAAATTGGATTCAATATTTAGCGTGGTGATACTTCTATTCTCTCTGAGCATGTTGGCCAGAGCGAAGGCCACGTTTTCATCTGCACCAGTGTTTGCAATACTAAATGTTTTAACATGTCTGTTCTTCTTGAGTGCGTCAACGTAATCAAGGAGCATTTCTTTGGGAATGTTTTCAATGTTGTTAAGATTGACATCTTTGACAGAGGGGCTGTTGTTGCGGATTTTATCCAAAGTTGTCTCCAAATTGGTTTCATTTCCAGAAGGTCTTGCAGTCTTTTTAACTAAAGTGCTTCCACCTAGTGCAAATTTTGGGATCTTCAGCTTGGATATGACCCTTTCCTCTTTCTCCGGAACCCAGTTCTCATATGATGAGGGAGCATTTTCAGACCGAGTGGAATCTTTTGTCTCCTCATTCGCTTTAGATTCTGTCTCATTAAGTCGTGATTGTTCAGTCTTGTCTTCAACTTTAGTATCTGCAATTTCTGGAGGAGGCTGTAAATCATCTTCTGAGTTCACTACAGGGACAGTTGCATCAGGTTCTATCTTGACAGGCTGGATTTCTTCAACCTCCATTATCACTTCTTCAATCACTTCATCAACAACAACATCTCCCTCTCCTCCTTCAACCTCCTCCATGATCTCCTCATAGACATATTCCACCTCTTCAACTTTATCTTCTTTTTCTGCTTCAAGCTCCTCTTGGGCTTTCTTCTGATGGTAACAAATGCACAAAAGGGTCAAACCTGAAGTGTTGATCAACTGTTATAGATTACAAATGACTAGGGTTGGGAACAGAGAACCGGAACCATGAGCAATTTCTAAGTTTCGATTCCGAATACGGTTCTGGTGCAACACGTGACCAAGTACTGTGAGCAGCCTTGCGCCGGTGTGTTCTGATTATTTGGCGTTTCCCATAAAGGATGTCACAAACCAAATAACAGAAATGCTGCCCTGCCTATTTAATTACTGAGAACATTGTTTCCAATGTACACTCCACAGGCTCACCGCGCTGCATTGTGTCTTTAACTGCCGAACACGTTTCCCACAACTGTACGCGCACTCGCGCCTTTGATGACTGTGCACGTCGTTTTGTTTGACTGTACATTTACAAGGAGTTGAACGACTTGTGATTTTTTAAAAGTTGACTTTTATGTCAAAGTCGAGTCGAAGTCAACTAGTCGCTGATGACATCATTAATGAACAAATAAGTCTGAAGATGTGAAAAACACCTTGTGCGCAGATACGGCATATGACACAGTGCTGCGTACATGGCTATTGCTCCTATAACAGCTCATTTTTCTGAATGCACGTGCTGGAGATATACTTCTAATTACAGGAGCGTCTTTACTGATGAGATGCGCATGAAAATCGCATTCGATTTTTTGCACAGCCCTACCTACCGGCCACCGTGGCTGGTAAATAAAAATAGCATACTGTTTCACCCGGCCGGTGGACAAAAAGGTTCATTTCCATCCCTGGTGTGTGTACAACACGCAATAAAGTGTAATATCATCCGAAGCAGCTCCGTGTGGAGAAAGGCGGTGTAAACCGGGCTCGAAACAGCGGCGTTGTTCCCAGTACAGTGTTTGCAGCTGAAGTTAGTGCTGCTGGCGGAGTGATATATTTGTTGTTTATTTACAGTACGTTTTATAGCACGCGCTCATGATATACAAGATCGTGTCGAAGAGTTGAATTTATCTCACACAAATTTCCGCATACTGTCACATCTCTGTCAAACCCCAGTAAGTTCATTCTCCTCCAGAATTCTGCAACATTTTAGATTATATGGACAGTTTGTGTTTATCTTATTGTTTTTAACAGCATAATAAGCAAACTAACAAACAGTATTATCAGTCGCGTGTCTAATAACTGCTGTCCGGGGGATGCATTTTATTTCCAGTCTTCAAGTACTTTTTCAGAAGTTAGCTCTGTGGCTAGTGAGTTGATATGTAGAAACAACATTGAATTGCTACACATGTTTGACAGCTCTGGCGTGACGAGACGCGTAAAAACGATGTATTAAAAATGGCGTGCGTTCGTTTGTTGACGGCGTAAACGTTTGCGAGCTGAGATTTCTTTCAGTGATACAGTGTTGAACGGGACTTTTCCACACGTTCCCTCAACCACAAAAAAATAAATAAATAAATAAAAAATACACCAAAAAATAAAATAATAATACACTTACACATACACATACTGGTGAATCCTTTCCTTTGGAATTAAATACAACATTATTAATGCATACGAAAACTGTTTAGAATATTGCAAAAATGTTTCTGTGCATTAAAAAAGTTCAGTGCAGTGTATCATCTGGTTGGGCTACGGAGTTGAGAGAATGAGCTACTTCAGCAAGAGTCGGCTGTTTCAAAACCTAGTAAGCTGCCTAGGCATTATTTTTGAGTATCTGAAAGAGAAAATGTCAGTATTTCATTGAAACTTGAGATTAAATAAACTGCTTAAGTATTGTAGATCTTGTAGTATTAATTTTCACATGCAGTTACACATTATCAGTTAAAAACAAGAAAGTGGCTGGTAAAAACATTGAGTGACTGGTAGATTTTGAAATCCACCAGCCACAGTGGCCGGTGGACAAAAAAGTTAATTTCCATCCCAGCAGCGTCTCTCTAGTAGTAGTGACGCTGTGGGATTTAGTTATTAACAAATACATACTTGAACTTTATGGTTTCTAAGCTATTTTATTGAGAAATCAAAGAACAGTGTTGACAGTACAGTATAATCGCACTAAATGATTAAGTGCGCAAGCGATCTGCGCGTGACGTACAAGCTGCTGTCTGTAGTCTGTGTGTGTGTGTTAAGCCGCTTGTCCACCAGCGTCGGATCAATTTTTGTTCCGACGCGACGCCTGTGACGTTTTCGCTGCTTGGGGGCGGAATTTGTGGGCTGGACATTGTACGGACGTCATTTGTGAAGTTTTGGAGGGAAAAATACTTTTTTATCATTTATTTATCGTTTTGCAATGGATCGACGACGAAGACTCGCTATCAGGAACCGGGTGGTCAGCATTGCGGTGTTGTACCTGCGTTGGAAGAGGGGAGACGGCAGTTCTCCAGGCATCATTTTTTAGCTGGACATTTCTATATATGTCCAGGCTGGAATCATATATAACCGGAAAGTTAGAGACCGCAATAATTAATTTTTCCTCCATTTTCGCGCCTGGAACTTTAAATATGAAACCATAGCAACGGCCATACACAAATTCTCGCCGCCGAGTTTCCATTGGCTGCTGCCCCGCGTTTTGACGCTCTCATTTGCATAAAGTATCCACCGAGGTACTTTTTTGACGCGCTGCTGTTGACCAAATCGACGCGACGCGACCCATCATGCTTTGCGGGGCGTTTTTGCTGCCTGACGTAGTTCCATAGGAAATGAATGGGCTTTGACGTCGCGTCAGAAATCGAGACGCTGGTGGACAAGCGGCTTTACACTGCAGCAGCACATTAGATTAGAACAGCAGTTAACTTACCTCTACAATAAGCTGTTTAGAATGTGCATTCTCCCGTTCAATTTTAAGCATCCAGTAATATAATCACACGTGTCTTGTGGACCTTTTGGAGTATACATTTATTTGTCATTTTAACTGTTTGAAAATGGTGCGTAAATGTGGAAGTCCTTCAAACATTTATTATCCTGTTGCACCCTCTATATGACCTGCGACTAGTCGACGTCAAACTTAAAGCGTCATGGCAGAGCATTGAAGTCGGCTAGTCGATTAGTCTGTGCAACCCCTAACATGTACTGTACATGTGAGCGCGCAGCACCTACCGCCATTAAATTGCATTATATTTGTCCAATATTCTTATTAATATACATAATGACTTCAACTTGGACCACTAAATAAATAGACTGCTATTTTTGTGTTAATATGAGGGTTAGATTATTTAGTGTACAGGTCATTTCAAGAGTGATAAACGAAATGATAGAAAATATTTATTTTCATAGATTTTAAATATTTAAAAATGGGGAAACCACTATTGCATCACACCATCTCCTGACAGCATTATTATTTGTAAAATAGGGGCTTTATGGAGCATGTGTATAAATTGTTATAAGTATAAGTGTTTATATTTCATTAATTTAAGGAAATTAAAGGAACTATTTGGCCAACCAGCTTATTCCTGCTTGAAAAGCAAAATGTTAATGATCGTGTAAAAAACATCAACTTTGTAGCACATGCTGATCGATGGACTAGCATTACTCAACAATACTTACTACCTTCCAGCAACACTACATTCAGTATAGGTAAAATAGTAAAAAACATAATAATAGTTAATTTAAAAGGAATCGGAATCGGAACCTGAAAATTTTTATACTGTAATATATGTTGAATTTTGACATTGCCAACATTTAAATTTAATTGACAGTAGGTAATAAACAGTACTGAGCATTGAGTAGTTGAGTATTGTGCATTTTTCCTTACCACAATTTTTTAAATAGTTGTTTAATGATTTTAATGGAACCAGAATCGTAACCGGAACTGTTAGGCGGAACCGGAAAATTTCTAACGATTCCCAACCCTACAAATGACAAAATATTTAATCTTGAACAACTTGCTCAAAGCCTAAAAATAGAATGTCTCATTTGAAATGCTGCATGACAGCACAGTTGCTGTTCCAAGGCATTTGCTGTTGTAGAGTTATTGGCCTCCTAGTTGCAGTAGTTATACATAGGAGAATTTGACGATTAATAATCAGAGCTCCGAGCACTTTAGCAAACAGTTTATGAGACGTAATACACTGAATGTAAATAATCTAGACAAGAACTAGTCTTACCTGACTGGGTAAAAGAGTTGTGGGAACTCTCTCCTCCTCCAGCATACGTTTGGACTCTTTCTCCCAGTACATATATTCCACCAGTGATCTGTGATCAAATGATCCAGTGGGTGGTTTGTCAGTTTGGTCTCTCTGTCTCATTCCCACTGGCACTCTGTCATCAGGAGCGATTACTTCCATCTCATTCTGGAGCTGCTTGAGCTCCTCTGCTGAGAGGCCTGCCAGAATCTCATCCTCATCGATCTCCTCTTCTGACTGGGGCTCACTGCACTCTGAAATAAAAAATTGTTAATAGCTTATAGTTAAACCAATTTTTAATTATTATTATTTTTTAACTTATTATTATAAACAAATGTGAGTACATTGCGTTAAACCAATGAAAGTCAGGTATCAAGCACAAATAGCTTTTTGTGTATGCTGTCAAATAGCTGAATCTTTTCTGTGCCACTGGTATTTCCAAAACAGGTTTCCTGAACACCCCCTGACTGATATTATTAAGACAAACAAGGGAATAAAAAATACACAAACTGGACAAATTTTGTCGGAAAATTGTTAAATTATCCCTATAAGTATTACATTAGAAATCATGTTGTACTGAAGGTCAGGACAGCTGATATGTTCAGTAAAACAATATGAATGAAGGGGTAGTATTTCTTACAGTTCCATTGCTTACTACAATATGATACAACCACCAGTTTTAGCACTGGTCTACTGGGAGCTAGTTATAGATAGAGTAGACTGAGTGTTAAATTCATTTTTTTCCAGCACCTCAGAGCCTTTTACAAAGATTCCCTATGTTCTGGGGATTAATGGCAACAAACAGTCTAATATATTAACAACCAAGGCGAGAGAATGCAATACCTTGGACTGTTGTCTTTTGAGAAGCATCTCTCTGTCTCATTCCCACCGGCACTCTCTCGTCAGGAGCGATGTCGTCCATCTCACTCTGGAGCTGTTTGAGCTCCTCCGCCGACAGGCCTGCCAGAATCTCATCTTCATCGATCTCCTCGTATGATTCCTGATCAGTGTGGTTAGACATGTCCAGTTTTGTGTTTTCAAGAATTCAACTACAGCCACTGGTTTCAAAGTGTAGTGAGTGTCACTCAGCCCTAGGCAGGCAGCAGAATTTAGAAGGCCTTATCCCACATGTAAGATCGACCCCCATTCAACAGAGGGGCGGTATTTATGGAACAAGTAGTAAGATATGGACATAGACTTTTTTCAGCAGCTTGAGTCAGCTGGCACGTCCCCTGTATTTCAACATGACAGACTTGAGAGAGAGAGAGAGAGAGCTTGGTGGAGAAAAACAGCAGCAGGTGGGCATGCCAGTCAAGTGGCCCCAGTGGCTCAGACCCCAACGACTTCGGCTACAAACATTTTATCTCTTTGGAATTACAAGATGACCACAAGAAAAGAGATCCCCAGCTGGGTGTTCCATGGCCAGTAAAACAAACCTGTTCCATGTGTTTAAAAGCTATGTGCCGTCAGTGCTAGAAATATATAGCGATTTGAGACCACTCTGACAGTTCTATGAGGACAAAAATGAAATCTATCTGATGTTGAACACAATAAGCGGGGAAGCTGGGCGATCAGGAAAAGCAGGTTGATTTAGGATGGAAAGACTCCACAAACATTAGTGCTGTTTTGTGTTGGAGGAAAATTCTTGAGCAAGTGTAGTTTGTCTAAAATGTTTGTAAAGCTAAAATGTCTTTCATATTGAGAGAGAAAATGTCAAAAATAAAAATAAGTGAGAGCTGTCAGTCACTTTATCCATTAATTTTGTAATAAACTAGTAAAATAAACTATGTTATAGTGTTACATATTTTAATGATCTTGGTGATCCCTTAAAGTGGTCATCGAATACAAAATTCATTTTTGTTGTTTTTTTAACATAAATGTATGTGTGTAAATATCCATCCTATAATGATAAAAATCCACCCAGTGTTTTAAAATCCCTTCTCAAAGCAGGCTGTTCTTAGCAGGGGCGAAAATTTCATCTAAATGTTGGGGGGGGGGGGGGCAATTAACATAACATTTCTCACGAGCAAGAAGGGGACACCAATAAAACAAATAAAACAAAAGCAAAATTGTACGTAAGGATATGTGTACAGAGAGGAAAGCCTTACTACCTTAGCCTTAGATTACTATATATTAAATGAAATAAATGGCTCGTGGATTTTAAAATAGATGATGTTACTTTTCTCAGCACTCCTCAGCGCTGAAAGTGAACACTCGATGCTGATTGGTTCCCCTGGCCTCCCCTTCTCTTTAACTTAGCGGTTGTAATTACATCAGCAGATTCGGCACATTCGCGATAGAAAAGCGGAGCTTTCATGTAATGGTATTACAACTGTGAAATTACAAACAAAAATATACACATTCTGAGACATGAACTGAACGAATAGTACATTTTATTTACATTAAATCTTGCTCATTTTCACCTCAAAATTTTGGGGAAAATGTGCCTCGCCTGCCTTACCCGACGAGCCGCCACTGAAACCGACTAAATCATAGTGAAAGTTGGAAAATCTAAATGCGCACCCGCACTAGTCTAATCTAACGTACAAGACTTGTATATGCGTACACTATGGGTGTGTAAGACGTTATTAAACAAGCTAGGTAAACGCCTGTATAAAACATGGGTAAATGTTATAATCGCTAACAGCGCAGACTACATCGGTGACAAAAAATTGGTACACAATAATATTTTTTGGACACGATTTATTAATGACTCAGCATCATCTGTATTAAAGAGAAAATAATCACGTTCATCCGATATTTAATGTGAATAAAGTAAGCTTGACTTATGGAGTTCCACAACAACTAAAATACGTTGTTTTCTCGCACCGGACCGTACTGTGTGTGTGTCGGTGGCAGTGTTGCCAGATTGGAAATGTCCAAGTATCGTACCAGAAGTTCAAAATTATCGTATTTGGAAGAAAATTATCGTACACGAGTCAAAAGAGTTATTTATCTATTCTAAACCAACAACATTTTGACACGACCTGCAAATTACCACAATAGATAACAAGGCTTATTGTTGGACGGAAGCAGTGAGACAAAATACTATCCCTTTATTTTCAGTAAATGTCTGCGACGCGGCGCATATTAAAACATATTAAAATGATTTTTAATACTTGCTTTGTCGCGTCCAGTGAAGAAGGAATTTATCTGTTTCTGCGTGGTGCAGTTAACTCCATGTGACGAGTGGGGCGGGGCCGAGGGACGTGGGAACGAGGAGTGAGGCCGGTGGAGTGATTGGAGATGAGCTACACCTGCGACCCACCGCCGGTCTCGAGTCCCACGTAGGAGATGGAAGGATATAAAACTGGAGCGACGACAGTGAAGGACGAGAGAGGACCAGGCCTGGGCTTTAGTTTATGTTTGCTTTTTATTTCTGCGCATCAGTCGTCCGTGAGGGGCTGATGCGCTGTTTATTTTTGATTATTAAAGTTTCATTTGATTGTCCGCCGGTTCCCGCCTCCTTCTTCCTGATGATTATGGAGTTTTAATTATTACACTCCACATCTGAGCCGCTGTCATCGGAATCCTGCGATGTTGCCAGATGTTCTTGCTGTCATGGACCGGGTTCTTGCTGTCATGGACCGCAACAGTGCTCGTTGGCTTTAAAGCAGGGCACTCTCCTGCATTCTTAACACACCCTCAGGTGCGCACGAATGCATTTAGAGTGTCTGTAATGAGCCGATTTCGTGTATGAGAAAAGAAGCCCTATGTCTGCAAACTACCATCATTTAAATTTTCATAAAATTCTGAGATTATCGTACATTACGGGATTTTTTTTATTATTGATCGTACATCGTACAGAGGTAAAAACTATCGTACAAATATGATAATTATCGTATGTCTGGCAACACTGGTCGGTGGTGGTGAGGTAAAAGGGGAGCAGGCAGTGGACCAAAGCGGACCCCCCCGACCCCCCCCGCGATTTCCGCCTATGGTTCTTAGATTCCTGTCAGAATGACATAGTTCTGCACAGGCCCCTCCCACGATGATTGACAAGGCCGTCTTACCTTACACCGTGTTCCAAATTATTATGCAAGTAACACATCAATATGATTTTGGTATAATAAAGAGTCAGGTTTTTGTTTGTGTTGTTTTTAACATCATTCAGGCAACTGCCACTGCTGAGCAGCAGACAGGTGTTTGAAGCTACTGGAGTCTCCAGATCCTCTCCATGCAGACTGACAGTTGTGTGTAAAGCTGCGTTTCAGTCACTTCTAACCAAGTAACCTAGTTTTATTCACTTATGAATGCTTCAGTAACATTGGATAGTCCAGATAAATGATTTCTGATAGTTGAAGAAAGGCCATGTTGAAAGAATGCAACATCAGCAAGGAGGAGCTGGGTGATGGTTTTTGTTGGAATATTGGGAAGTGAGATTTAAGGTCATTTTAGAGTGTCAAAATTACTTCTGCAAGATATGTGGAGTTCATAACTGACCATTTTCTGCTGTGGTATAAAATGAAGAATAGTGTACTCAGAAATAAATACCATGGTACTAAACAGTTTGAAAATGTGTTTCTAACATGAAGAGTCCCCACACCCCGAGTCAATCATGTAGCCTTATAGTAAAATAGACTAATATATATATATGGTGTAAAAAAATGATGTTTTGTATAAACTATATTTATTTTTACTTGTACATGTTAAATAATAATAATAAAAAATTATAATAATAATAATAAATTGTAATACTTAACTGTATAGTCACAAGATATCTGCATAGCCTTTTATATAAATACGACCTGTAATATCTAGATGGTGAAACAAGACACGATTCTTCATAGTTTCAAATATGAGTATTTAATTTATATAATATATATTTCTTTAGTTATTATTCGTTTTAATTTTAAAGTCATAGTTAATAAATAAAAGTACTTAGATATTGCTTTTTTGACTTATTACGTATGTAATTTGAAGTAATCCAAAAAAAAAAAAAAATCAGATTACATGACTTTTATATTATGGTACTTGGATTACGTTACTGAGTACTTTTTTAATTAAGTTATTTGTAACTTTAACTTAATACATTTATAATAATAAGTGATCTCATACAGAATACCAAGTCATGTCATATATTGATTCATTGTCATTAGGGGTGTAAAGGTGAGCAAAAATCACGGTTCGGTACGTACCTCGGTTTTAAAGTCACGGTTCGGTTCATTTTCGGTACAGTAAGGGAAAGAAATGCAAACATTAAACTGCAGGTTGTTTATTACTATAAACTTTTAACAACTTTTTTAAAATACTTTTTAATAAAAAAATATATATATATAATAAAAAAAGAATAAGAAATAAAATACTGCTGCAAAGATCTCCACTAAATAAAATACTCTGTCTCAAACCAATATCATATAATAAAATATAATGAAAAATATAAATAAATAACCATGATTACAGTGCATCATTACCTATCCCAGCTTGTAGGCCTGCTCATATTAAAAAAATATATATAACTTTTCCAAAGTGTGAAGTGCAGCATCAACAGTTTCAGTTTTTAGACCTGCTCAGATTTCATTATTGCGTTGGACCGATCGGAATTAAGAGCAAAGATCTGTTTAAATGCCGACGGGAGCTGCGTTTGAATCACAATCGTTTTTCCCTAGTTGTAGTGATGTTCACACTCGCGTGATGCCTTTTGAAAACCTTAGGCCGGTGACACACTGGCATATTGCACCTGTCAAACAGTCTATTTTGCCGTCAATACTGTTGACAGTGTCCTTTATCAGTAGGCTTTATATTTATGCTCAACATGAAATATAGATATTGTTGTCGTGAAGCCAAGTCTGTCCTGGTCTGTCGGCGGCCTCCCTCTATGTCACCTACAGTAGCAGCAGCGCGCCAGCGCCGCGTCAGGCACGATTCCGATGTGTAAAGTCAAAGAAAACGCTAAGCAGCCGCCACGCAACTGACACACAACAGAAACGCCACGCTCACGCCACGCAGCCAGTGTGTCACCGGCCTTAGAATCAGCTGAAGGCGGGATTTGCGCTGAACGCGGAGACTTCCGCCACTTAATATGTTCGTTTGGAAACACGAAAATGTACATGTTCTGCAAACAAAATATTGCATTCGGTCATTCGGTACACACGTGCACCATACCAAAAGCCCTGTACCGAAACGGTCCGGTACGAATACACGTACCGTTACATCCCTAATTGTCATCTATGAATATATTTCTCAAAATGGGACCTTCAATCCTTACGTGGACTGATAACGTAGTTTGTTATTTTCTACTTAAATAGCATTTATAGCATGGTATTAAGTCAAGTTATAGAATTCAAATATTTAAGGAAGTAAGGAACAATATTGACTGATCTGATATCTAGTAATAATACTAAAGGAAACAAATTAGCTGAAATAATTTATTTCTGGCCACAAATATCATTATAAGATGATGTGATGATATCTTCATTCGTCCTTTTTTTACACACATTAATTGCAAAATCAAGATTAATCTCATGAAAAAAAATGCATGGGCAAAACCTATATGTGCATGCACACATAAACACATAACCACACACTGGGGCAATTATAGTACATTTGTAGGTCAAGTACATAGAGGCACATGTTTTAATATTTATCTGTAGAAGTTACCTGATTGCAAATCACTCAGAAGTATCAGCAAGTGCATTTAAAAATATTCCCATCATGAAATCTAACCCACATTTACTTGTCTTGGGTAAATGAATTGGATTCAAATGATGTGATTCAGTTTGTCTTTTAAATAAAACAGATTTTATTTCAATTAAAGGTAAAGAACACACAATAAATTAAACAAGAAAAAAGCTAAATGTCCAATTATTTGGATGAATTTGGATAGCAGTTGTACCTGGCGCTTGGACCAATGACATTTGAGGTCTAAAGCTTTTACAAGTTCTGATTGTAAAGCATACATTTCCCATATTTCCACATGATAGTGGCCAACCTTCTAAATTCAGATGCAGAGTCATGGCATACAGTAGAGCACATCCATTAAAACTTGAGCATGTTTCCAAGGGCAACAGAATTAAAGCTGCGATTCTTCTTTAAAATGTACTTTCAAGTGGCCCTTCATAACACAACACTATAATCTGTGCTTTCTCAAGTAGAGGGGAAAAAGTTTCAATCAACTAAGCAAATCATTGTTTGATCACAGCTTTGCACCTGTACACCAAATCGAAACAAAAGCACTAAATGTATACACAAAGTATACCAGTTTATTATTTTTTGGTATAATATTCATTACTTAGTGTACGTTAGTAATATAGAAGCGTATGCTTAGTAAGTTAAGCTCTCAGAAGGTTGATCCTTCAAAAACAAAATAGAAATATAATAAGGAAAGAAATTTCTCAAATATCACTCAGAAATGCATGGAACTGGCACAATATAATTACTTCTGAAAGCCACATGGCTTGCTGTCCATAGAAAGGCAAGATTGGAAAGTTTTACACCTGTTTTTCAAAGAAAGGAAATAAAAAAAAGAAAAGGATAATAAAGCTTAGCCTCCAGCACTTAATAATAATAACAATAATTATAATCATAATAACAATAAGAATTACAACATCAACAGTAACCATAATAATCAAAATGTGTTAATCATAAGTAAAGCATAATATAGCATTTATTCCCATTGTCAAAGATTCTGGCACAGATTGTTAAAACAATGAGTATAAAGACATTCATGAACCCGGTCCTTCATGCACTCGTACACACACACACACAGAGTCAAACATAAGGGTAAGGATGTGTAAAATGACTAGACAATCTCTCCCTCAAACATACACAAACTAAATAAATAAACATTTAAACCCAATAAATGAACAGCAATTTCACTTTACAGCACACATCAGTCCCCATGGTCTCATTACAAAGTGTTTTTGTGTTTCATCATCTTAAATTGACTGACAACAAAAGAAAGCTGTTGTTCACTGATTAAGAAATTGATGCATATTTCTGAATATTCCAGAAGTTAGAGCAATAAATATTTAGTGGGAAGGCATGATATCTCCCTGTCACATCACACGGCTTTAAGATTTCAGAGGCAAGACTCAGTACAGTAGAATGACAAGGCTTTGAGGAAAGGTCAAATGTAAAAAGAGGGACGAGAGGAGAGAGTCTTAATCATTTCAGTAAAAACTTGAAAATGATGTTAGCTCGAGCAACCCCCCACCCCCCAACACACACACACACACACCAAACCTACAAAATACATTTGCATACAGGTTTTGTTTTGTTAAGGATTCTTTTTTTTTATTTATCATTTTTTTATAGAAACACCACACTGGAAACCCACTGTATAAAACCATACCTATCCCTGACTGAGTCCACTATGGAATGCAAATATGCAAAAATATTACAGTCTTTACAAGTAATATTTTCATAAATCTATCTCCTCCAGTCTCTCTCTTTCGCCATTGCTGAAGACAAGTTTTATCTCCCATAATAGAGAGAATAAAGATTGTTGTGAACTAGAAAGATTCATTTCTGCATAGTGTTCACCCATCGTCCCCTTTACCGTTCTTTGTTGAAAACACAATATCTCTCTTATATGTGTGTGTCTATATACATGATTTTTCCACTCAATATAAATGTTCATGGATGAAAATTGCAACAACAAAAAACATTACAAGGCATATATGATAATTAGCAAACTTAGCACAAATGTTCATATATAACAGTCATAAGGACATACTGTGTATCCTTAAAGGTAGGTGCGGTCACCATATTCATCTATGTAAATTGGAATAAAAATGTAAACCACAGAAACAGGGAATCGATAGGACTCTAGTCAACGTTTAAAGTGCAAGTCTGTTGCAGTTTCTCTTCGCAGAAAACAACAATGTGCCAACAAAACTGGTGCAAGTCTTCTGACGTGAACTGCTGCGCAATAGATTAGCCAGTGCCCCCTGGTGGCAACTGACCATATGGCAAGAGCACATCTTTCGTACACTTTCTTTGTCTGACTCATCAAAGCATGGTACTGATTTGGACAGTCTCCTGAGACAGCACAGTCTCTTTTGTCTGAAGAAATAGCAAACACATACACAGAAACCCGTTTGGTCCTCAAGGAAGAAAGGAGACAAACTGAAGCCTGGGTCAGAAGCACATAGAGTCGGGGGCGAGAGGACTCTCCTCTGTCTCTCCTGTGGCAGCCCTGTGGGCATCTCAAGGATCTCTCTGAATCCGGCTCCTCCCTTATGCTGAGATCCGATTGCCCCGCCTTAAGCATATCTCCTTATAGGAACAGGTGGTCAACCTTGGACTAGGATCCAGGCATTGGACTAGGAGATCCAACTGAAGTCTTTCTCGCTTCCCGTCCTGGCGTCTCCTTCCAGAGCTGAGTCGCTTTCCTCTTTGCCATCATCTATTACTCTGTCTTCTTGCTGCGACATCCCTGAGCCAGCCCGCCATTTCCCATTCTCCTCTTCTCCTTCACCTTCCCCCATCAGCTCCGCTTCCACCATCATCTCCTCTTCCCCGTCTCCATCGGCGGTGTCATCAGGGAAACGGGGGTCACCAGGATACAAGAGTTCCTCTTCAGGCGAACCGTCCTCGCCATTCTGGTCCAGCAGTGCAGCCATGCCTCGACCTGAGCAGTCTGCACAGACGCCGTGACGCCGAGAGCCGTGCTTGATGCCCACGCTGGCGGCCGACATGAAGACGCGACTGCATACTTTACACACGTACTTCTTGTCCTTACTGTGCACCTGAGAAAGAGTGACAATGCCTTGTTAAGAGACAGCACTTCTTTTCAAAAAAACTTTTGTGGCAGTACCTTCATAATACTGTGGTACATTTATTACAGCTAGAATCTACATGAGGCTTACAGTGATTTATTTACACCTGGAACATAGACAGGTCTAGGGTGATCTGTGGCTGGATGCATACAAGTTAGTCCTCTCCTTTTTTCTGGTCATTACTATGTTAGTTACACAGAAAGGTACATTAGTCTAATCTGAAAAAAAGAGACTGTGCTAACTGCTAGTTGCTCAAACTAGTTTCTTAAACGGTTTTAACAGTGGTTTTAAAAATGTAAACGGTCTGATGGGCTTTTCTGAGTTAGAAAAACACTCAAATTATATTTGTAGATAGTCAAATCAATGCAGCTACATTAGATTTATATTGTTTGTAATAATCAATCCTCACCCATCCTGAAAAGCACATACAATAAAGCATACACTCCG
This sequence comes from Carassius carassius, assembly GCF_963082965.1. NCBI lineage: Eukaryota > Metazoa > Chordata > Actinopteri > Cypriniformes > Cyprinidae > Carassius > Carassius carassius. Next base: position 7,421,839 of record NC_081800.1, on the reverse strand, counting down.
TTAATACAGTTTTTTTTTTCTTTTTTCTCAACATATGCTGCAGCAACAGCAATATAATAAAAGACCCAATATTCAATATATAGTTTGATTTATTAACAATAATTCTTTTGCAAAATAATACAGTTCACTTGTGGGGAATCACTGATATACAGTAATTCATTAGGCTATTTACAGTTGCCTAGCAACATTAGCAACTTACCACATTAATGTAGAAAGTACATTTCATCTGCAGTTTATCTGCACTTTATAATGGCTTTGAACACATTCACTTTAATGTGTTTGAAAAACACTTTAATCCAAAATGCTTCAAAAATTTTAAAAATTCAAAGTATGCATTTAATCATTAAAATAATTCTTTTAAGATTCAAAACCAAAACCTCGACATTACTATGATGCCATGCTCATGTGTTGTAAATTTTATTAGTATGACATGTATGCATGAACTGTAAAAGCATCTCAAACAAAACTGAATTTGTGCAGTCGCTGCTGGATTCACAAGGGAAGAGAAGCATTAAGCCAATTACAGTCTTATGCAGACCTTTGAATTTTTCACCACATTATAACGAAGCGGTGACAACATGTGGCGGTGTAGCATATCGGTTGTGATCCATCATAGTGTGGATCATGAATTAAGCAATGTTTAGGTGTTAAATGTTTCAGCGCTAAGCAGAAGCAGCGCTGTCTGCTATCATGTCACACTATTACAGGCCCTTTGAGATGCTCAAAACCAGAGCTAATTTCTGTGGCACGTCTCTTAGCCACACAGAGACCAAGAACATGTGCCAAAGCATGTTTATGTGTGCTTTCCTTGAGAAGATACAGTAAATACAGGCTTTAAGAAAGACAAAAGGAGAGGAGGTGTTAAAAAACTGCTGGCAATAAGGGCAGAGAAAACTGAGATAAGAGGGGTTTATGGGATATGGCAGAATACTGTATTTAAGAGGGGCCCTCTAGAGACTTGAATGTCTCCCACACAAACATCTTTACGAAAAGCACATATGCTGTATAGTCCTTAATAAAAACTAAAAAGACATTTAAAAAATATCAGCTTTGAAATTCAAAATATTTCACAAAAAAATTTTAATAGAAATATCTTATTTCATTTTATTTCATTATAAACATCCAGATGTAGTAATCAAACCAGTAATCAACCACTCTTAAAGGGTCAGTTCACCCCAAAATGTAAATTATGGCATCTTTTACTCACCCTCAAGTTATTCCAAACATGTGTGAGTTTCTTTCTTCTGTTGAACACAAAAGTTGATATTTTGAAGAATGTGGTTAACCAAACAGTCACTGGTAGCCAATGACCTCCATAGTAAGGAAAAAAAATACTAAAGTCAGTGGGTAAAGGTAACCGTTCGATTAACCACATTCTTTAAAATATCATTGAAACAACCTGAGGGTGAGTAAACGATGATTTAATTTTCAATTTTGGGGGAACTATCCCTTTAAGTGCTGTATACTTTGCACATTTATGCAGATAATTGCTCTGCACTCACTGCCTCCCCCTGTTGGTGCTGCACTCACCAGTGTGTGGCGTTTCATATGTTCCCTCCGGGTGAACTTCTTCCCACAGATCTCACAGGGATACGGCCTCTCGCCTGTATGTGAACGCATGTGCCTCTTCAGGATGCACTGGTGCATGGCGGAAAAACTGCAGTATGGGCACTTAAACTTCTTCCTGATCACCGTGAAGTCATTAACTGTGGATAGAGATGAAGAGATGTGAGGAGAGCTGATCAGTCTGAACACATGCAGGTTAAGCCACTGGAAGTATGAGAGTTAATATGTGAGAAGTGTTAAAGCCCTGCACATAACATTAATGCCAAGCCTACTTACCAAAGGACTGGGTTAATCTCTCTCTCTCACACACTATTGGATAAAATGACTTTAATTAACAGCTGCTATTGCTGCATTAATATAACGGGCTGATTCATGTTAACCCTTATTATTTTAATGGGTGGAGTCAGGGCTATTTTATTTTAGGAGCATTCTGTAAAGCCTTAAGGGACGACCCAGAGGAAGACATTACTCTTCATCAGAATTAGCCAACAGGAAGAACATGTCCAGGTGATATATTACCTCAATATGAAAAGTAAGAAATACGAACTTGAATTTTGCTTAAAGAAAATTTTTAGAACCATTATGTTTTTTTTTTTCTTTTCTAATACATTGACAATACTTTCACAACAACTGAACACTCATCCACCTCAAATTTCACATTACTGATGCACAAACGAATTTGGTAACAGGGTTACACTGTTGCTGTGGGTTGTTTTTGAAGTCTGCGGCTTGAAGTGATCTCTGCCGAAAGCAATTTTGATGGAGGGGACCTTGGAGACGATATTGGGATAGTTTTTTGGGATAATTTTGATTAACAGTTGGGCTGAATTTTGTTCACAGACTTGGCAACCCTGTTTGGTAATTTGGTATAATTTGGTAGAACAGTGCATTAGGCATTTTAAACTAACAATGATCAACAATTAGTCCAATATAATACACGATTGTTCATGTTCATCTATAATCCTACTGTATATAGTATTTCATTCATATATATTATTATGGTACTTTTGACCATATAAGAGTACAAAAAACAAACAAACGAAAAAATAACAGTGAGAATAACTATTAGAGAATAATTGGAATTACCAAAAAATAAAAACACCCTGACATTATCAATGAGCAATATTATTAAATCTAAATATTTTTATTTTTATCCTTTTCAGCAAGGGGAAAAAAAGTCACTTGTAAATGGTCAATATTCATAATAATACATGTTGTTATTACTGCCACTTTCACATCAGTTACTGTATATCCTTTCCAGTCCCTCCTATCCTTTCACTGTGTCACCTAGTGGCAGACACTGAAGATAGCCAAAGCACTGACAAACTGTGAGAGGGATACTCTCCCTAACTCACCTGCCCTTAGCAGCCCCAAAAGACAGTTTCCCTAGCAACCACAGCACTGAAACAGATTTTACTGCTCAAATTCAACAAAGAAAAATGAAAAACCCACAACGCAGCATAGCATAGCTTCCTATTGTTTGCTGAACAATTGCTGCACAAATTATCGACCTAAACTCACAAAACCAAACATTAATTCCACTACTTCTTGTTCTAATTTTTCATGTGCTTTGTGTTATTCATACTGTGATGACTGTAATCTCATTAGGCAATGGTCTAGACTAGCTCAGCTAATAAGCACCACTTAAGTAAGAACAGACCTGAAGCTCAGGTTTGCCTAATAATCCATGAAATACCTGATGAGCAAATGGCAAAACCAACGAGCTGCACATTTACTACTTAAGAATCTGAACAGCTGCCCTGGAACTGACAATATAATTTTTTTTGAAATAGTTGATGGTCAGATCTGACCTATAACAACAAGCTGAAATTTAAGGTTGCAAATAAACCCCATGTGACCCTCTCAAAAAAAATTGTAGGACAACAAATCTATTTGTAGCTGATCACAACAGGTTCTCATTTGTATTTTTTATTTGTAAAAAAAATTACAACAAATTTCTTTGATGCTTTACGTCAAAATTTATTGTCTAAAAAATTACAACTAACCAGTTAGAACTGTTCCAAAATACATAATTTACAGAAATCTTTTTGGTTTTAGTCTAAAGGTTTGTTTTTTTTTGTCATAAAAAATAGTGCAATTCAAAACAGCTGTGACTGAGATTTCTGATGCGTTTTTACACCCACCATTCAAACCTCTTCAGACAACATCAGAGTGCACCAGTCCTTTCATTTCCTGAGGAGAAAGTGCTAAGACCTTGAAAATATCAGTGCAAATCTCTATCTTTGCATAGGTGATAAACAGCGATTCCTTTCACAAATCCCCCCAAATTCAATCCAGCAACACACTAAACAATTTAACGTCTTGCTTTCATTCTATAACTTGGAAAGTTGTTACAAGCAAACCAAGCAGATATTTTGTTTGACGAAAAAACACAACAAAGTTTTACATATGACACAAAGATCGGATAGTCTGTGCAAAAAGTGAATGATAGCTTCAAGATCTTTACAAAGACAACAGACAAACTTATTTTTCTGAGGAAAAAAAGAAAAGAAAAACAGTGAAAAGAAGAGGCCTTTTGCATACTTGGGATATAAGATTTATGGGTATGGGTATGTTCTAGTGTGACAATTCACTTTCTCACTGCTGTGTCAGTAAGAATGTCAACACATTCACAGTTTCTGTCACAACTGATTTACTGCAACATTGCAAATCCATTGATTTCAAAGAGGAAAGATGAGTGACGCTCAAAAGTTGCGAAAATGGTAACGGGTTCTGCTGCAGTGCACACTGCATCTGTTGAACAATCACAGAGATTCTTAGAGAGGCGAGTAGAATTTCAGAATGTATATGGATATTTGCTGTATTTTTGCTTGATTTCAAACCCCTAAGCTCTTCCACACTCTCAAAATGGGTTTAACACGTCCCTTATCCATCGAACACCCCATCAGAGCTGCCTCTAGTGTGTAAGCACCCACTGATACATTAATGAACTTGCCATAACTGTATGACATATGTTGTGTGAAAACTGAAATTAATGTAACAACATCTCCTTCAGGTATTACTACAAGTTACAAGTGTAAGACTGCCTTTTTCCCAGAACACTACCTGATAACTTTGTGGTCTGACCACTCAGCGATACAGCTCAGATTTAACATAAAAATACCACTATAATTTAGATCCACCTCTGTTTAGCAGGGATCCAGAAAACACCCTCAATCCCCTTTTACATTTCTACCGGCTGACAGGTTTGGAAGCTAGTGTGAGGTCACACAAGGACTGGTCACAACTTTAAAGAAAGTATGTCTTTTCCTCTCACATCTCCCTTATCAATGCGATTTAGAGTCAGCATGAGTGAGAGCCGAGAAGAGCTAATTGCTGACATGATTCGGCACACTCGCACTCGCATACAAGTACACACACATACACACACATTTGAAGACAATGTAGCTTACTGATAGATTCAGGACATTCCCTAATTTTCCTCATCCCAATTAACTTCTCAAACTCAAGTGCAGAGGAGAGATTCTCCTGCAGAGGGCAGCATTGTGCACAGGTCTAACAGCTGAATTAACTACTTAACATCTCGATAAGTTACAGAAACCCCTGTGCCTGAGTCTGTCTTGCAGACTAAGCATAAGATTAGTTCGCTGGTAAAGACGGGTGCGAAGCCACCCAAAATGAAAAAGCATTGGTATCCAATGCACTGAGATCTCCATGTTTCCCAGTCTTCAGTAAGACCTTGAATAATCCTGCATGGTACAAAAAGCAGACAGCTCTATGTGCAAATAGAGAAATGACATGAAATGTCTTTATTCTGCAAAGCAATTGTGCCTCAGCAGCCATGTGCAGTAGTCATTAAAAAAAACCTACCGATTTAGATATCTAAAGAACATACAAATCTAATGTACAGTAAAAAGAAATGTACAAATGTCAACAGTGCTGTGGCCAAAAGTTGGAGAAGGCCTGGGATGACCTGGGTTTGTATCACATTCCCTTATTAATGAAATGATGAATGTTGTTGGTTTGGAGAATCAGTCATCTATACGGATGTGGCCGTGGTCATCTTCATTTAAGCTGTGCAGGTTCCACACCTGCTCGGTGGGCAAGATTCCAGATTGATAGCAGACCTTGCCATGGCTAGCCAGGTTTTTCTGCGTGCTGAAGGTTCGGGAGCAAGCGGGACACGTGTACACGCGCTCGCTGGAATGCACGGACGACAGGTGGCGGTTCAGGTCAGTGCGGTCGCGGAAATGCTTGAGACAGTACATGCACTGCATCAGCTTCCGTTTGAGGTGGATGGTCTTCTCATGGCGGTCGGCATTGGACTTGAGAGTGAAGCTGGCAGGACACTGCGAGCAATGGTAGCGTGCTGACGGAGGGTTGAGCAGAGATGGGGCCACTAGGGGGCGATGGTGGTCGAGGCAGTCCAGCGAGAGGGCCATGAGCGAGAGCGTGTGGCTGTATTCATGCTGTCTCAGTTGAAGCAGGCTGCTAAACAGTTGCTTACATAGAGAGCAGGCGAGCTCCTGCCGCCAGCCCGGCCCTCCGCCCTGCACCTCCGCCACACACACTCCATGCTTCTCCTCCACCATCTGATCTTCCTCTACAGGAACCTGGACACGCTCCAGCCCTGAGAGGGAGAGGGAGGGAGGGAAAGAGAGGTGAGAACTAACGGCAGGATATCGGCTTATGTATGTGAAAAATAACAGGCAGTCATGTGGCGGGCCATCGGCGTCACAGACGCCACGCATACCTGCATTGTTATTTGGACTATTGTCTTCTTCTTGCATTTCCTCCTGTAAAAATATACACACATGCAAATCAACACTTGTGTACTTCTGATCACAGGTCTGTATTGAAGTGTGTACTCCTGAGGCATGCAAGTTCATGAGTTAAAACACACAGACACACTATAAACAGAAGAGATAGACCGGACCCTTGAAGAAAGAAGAAAAGCAACGAAACAGTTTAAGCAACAAAACCAGACATAGCATGCAAATATTAGTATTTTTGACAATTACTAGTAATATATATATATATATATATATATATATATATATATATATATTAGATTCAAATCTAAATTCAAGATACATTCTCTTACTCTTGTGCAATTTAGCTTTTGTATATATTTAGACCTACAGAGTCAATTGATACATTTTATTTTGTAAAAACTTAAAATTCTAATTGTAATATTGCAGTTTCCAAAATAATTTTAAAATATATATATATTAACTCTTTACCAGTATCTTAAGAAAAACACATTTCTGCCACAGTCAATGTATCTTATTTTAGTGACATTTAGATATTTGCGTAAAGTTTTATTGGTTTGTCTATTATTTGTATTAATTCAACTTGGGTTTCTCAACAGCATATCCAACAGGTGGAGACAAAGAGGAAACTCTTGGGACACAAGAGGATATTAAGTATTGTCCATGAGGTAAGGTGTGTATTTGTTTGAGAGGTGGAGGATTACAGATCTGAATGTTTTTTTTACCCATTCTCTGTGAGGCTTGTACGTGTATAGGTGCGCCCCATCCCCCTCGTTTTCGTTCCACCCTCTCTTGCGTAAGAGTGACACATTATGGTTTAAGCAAACAGATGGCTTGTCCACAGAGATGGTACAACTTCTTGGGGGGGGAGGTCCTGCGAAACCAAATGCCACCTCAGCGCACACGGGGAGAATGCAATTTCCTGCTCTCACTCAAGAAAACAAAAACCCACCCTGCCCCTCTGCATTGTCCATCACTATTGATTTCTATCGCCACCTGGATCCCCCTCTTGTCAGAAGATCCAAAGCTACGGAAGTTGTCGTTATATTCATCAGAATCACAAATGCACAGGGCACACGGAAGACGATAGACATCCTGATTTAGGGGGATCCTAATCTTGTTGGAATATGGTCAAATTTGTTAAACATAACCACCACCACATATATTAAGTGTGATGTGTTACCCAAAATGTGGAATAGCTGATGGATTTGATTGGTTCTGGTCAGGTGTAAAAATCTTTGGAATATGAGGAAATCCCTTCACACTGGCCTTTATTTTTAATCACAGAAAGGCAGAAAATGCATGAATTAACAGAAAGAACGAACATGCAGGAACAGAGCAGGCAATGGAAAAAAAGAAGAAAAAAAGCAACAAATCTACAGCAATCCGACAGATTTTTAAAAAGGAGCTATATATCAAGAGACACAAAGCTGAAGGATAAGAGGCCTATTGGGTGTTTGTTGGACTTACCTCAGTGGGTGAGGCCTCCAGGGCCCCTTCTGCACGGAGCTTGTCTGGAGAGCCCCCAGACTGTGGCATACTGAGGGCCCCAGGGGGCCGTGGCATGGATGGTGGAGGCGGCAGTAGAAGAGGAAGAGGAGGAAGAGTAGATGTAGGAGAATATGAAGACGCCCCGTGTTTGCTACCAAACAGGGCTCCTGGATGGTGGGAGCTGCTGCTGCCATTGGAGCAACGAGGCCCTGAGGAGCACAGGAAATGAGTCTCACCCACCTACTCTCAGACCAGTGGCCATCTTCCACACAGCAGAAGAGAGAGAGGAGGAGGAGGAGGAGGGGAAGGGGGCAAGGGGCACACACAGCCTTAATTTAAAACCAGAGAGGGAGAGGAGGGAAGAGATGAAGAGACCGAAGTGGGGTTAGGGCTTGGCCTCTCTCGCTCTGTTTTTTTTTTTTTTGGTCCTCTCCATCCACCCACATGTACACAAAAGGGATAGCCGTATGTATTTGTGTGTGTGTGTGTGTGTGTACTGTATGTGTGAGTGAGAGATTTAAAACAATGTCGGACGTTTTCTTTATTTTAAAAAACCATGTCAGGCTACTTGCCAGAATCTCTGCAAAAGTTCAAACAGGATATACACAAAATAGATTGTAACCATGCTTTATGAAAGAAACCAAGAGTAGCGTAGGCAAAGGTTCAGAGAAAGTTGAAATATTTACACCAATTATAGAATATAGAGGGACAAATGCAACATTCTTATTTGACTTCTTAGATGAATGATTTGTCTTTTATGTATAATAAACTGGACTGTCAGTTTAATGTTAATTAAGTGCAATTACAAAAAAAATCTAATTAATCACGCCCTATGCCCTTTATGTAATTCTGCAGTAAGGAATTTTCCCAGCAAGTTGCACCTTAAGATGCATTTTTAAAACTTTTCAAACTACTTCTAAGAAAAGGTGCTCATGCCACAAGACATGACGCAATGGATGCGGTTAGTCTGCATTAAGGTACAATTAGTGACATTTCACAAAAACACTGTCATTGGTTTAGGGATGTATGATTCATAATTCAGACAGTAGTCACTTTGAAACCTAACAACTTTCTGAGGGTCAACACCACAATATGACATGACCAGCTGAACCTAATTAGAATTTTCTTTTTGGAAATCTTTCACACTCACGTGGAATTCCTGAAAGAATGACTGGATTTCACTTGAGAAAATTCCTAAACAACAGTAAATGTGACCACACCTCTATAGACTTCTAAACTCACTTTTTGTTATTTTTATTCAATGATTCACTTGTCTTACACAATAACTTGTTTGCAATTAAATAACAAACATGTCATTTTTTTTCATCGTGTGCTAGACCTCTTGTATATACAGGGACATATATGAATAGACCGTATATGTGAGACTGAGCTACTTTCAAGCCACTGTGTTTCTGATTGTTCATCTCATCTTTTTTTTGGACAAAAATGTTTGTGGACTCCTGTTCTTGGGAGTATGCTGGAGTTGCTGGTTAAGCGCTGAGTGGACAGATGCACATGCTAGAGTAATGTACAACCACGAACAGATTCCTGAAATTCTCCTCTCCTACACTGTACACTCCCATCTAGCACACATCACCCTCTCATTTCTCCTTCCTTTTGTCTGCAATGTGTAAATGAAGCCGTGCTGCAAACTCCTCTGCATCAATTAACAGTAACTGAAACTGAATGTATGGTTCACATCAAACTGGTTCTCTCATTTGTAAAATTTCCAAATAAAGTGCAAATAAAGTTAGGTATTTTGATGTTGGTTGCATATCTTTCCTGGAAATTCTTTAGGGGGTAAAAGTGAAAACACTGTGTTTGTGGTTTGATAGGATTTGGGACAGGCATTTGACCTAATGACCACCAACCGTGGTCCATTACAATTGAAATTTAAAGACTGATCTCAGGTCAGGGTTTGAAATCAAGCTTGTAAAGCGTTGTCTCAGACTTTGGCTCATAGATGAACTAACTTTCACATCTCTCCTATTAATTATCTAAATAAAGTAACATGTCCTACGGTTGGTTTCCCAATCTAATGGAATCTCCAGGGAGATAATGCTCATCTGAATGTAGAAACAATGAGTAGCTGGGAGGATACAGGGAATCATGTTATGCTATTACAGCTCATGATACACCAGACTCAAGAGAAACCACCACATGGTATCTGGCCAACTGAGGTTAACCACCAGCTGCCACGTCATAGGGTGTATTTTCTAGAGGAAACGGTACAAACGTTTATATGTTATGTTCCCATGAACATTACCTGACTGCTAACAATATTTTTGTGTGGTTTGGAAGATACGTTAGTCTTAGACCAATTTGTTATGTGAACTATGGTTGCTTTTAAAATTGCATTCTCTCTAAGTAGGTACTTCTTTTGAATAAGTAATAACTTTGCAATCATTAAAAAAAAATGTGTGTTCTATATAGTACGAATGTGCGTAGTATGACTTTAATCCAGACAATCTACAGTACATTCACTATAAAAGAGACTTGACTATGTTGTCATTGTCATGTAACCTCCAGTATATGTATTGGTTGTGTTGCTTCACTGCCATTCTCAATCCTCTCTCATGGCCTCATGTGATAGTTAAGTGTTCATCAGATACGCAATTCATAATGTTGCTGAAATAGTAGGTCATCTGAGTACTTTTTGCTTACTATTTTATGAATACTGTGAATTCTGACACATACACTTTCAATTCTAAAAATACTCTTTTAATGTACTGTTTGTATGCATATTTGGATACAGTCTATGTTGTATCATGGGCAGAGAATACGCAAAATTGTCTAGCTACAACCCACTCTTAAGACCTGTGAATTCTGCAAAAAAAAAAAAAAAAAAGGGAAGCAGACAAATAGCTCGAACTGCAGGACAGTTTTACCTTCATTAGTGAAGCATTTGCACCCAACCACGAAGGCACATGCTCAGGTCCAATTTAATGAAATTTCAGCCCCAAAATAACCAAAATTTCAGCTCATTTCTGATGACAGATTGCCAACAGATGCACAATTATGAACACATTCATTTGAATTCCACTTTAGATGGCAGCTGAATTTACTTGGTTCCAACTAATATCCAAATTGCACTCCAGCATGTTCCACCTACTGTAATTTAAACTGAATTTGCTCAGGTTCATGTCAGTACTTCAGAAATGTTTTACAATCAACAGCGCTAATCTAAGCTTGGGCTTAGTTTCATATTGAAAGCCCTTTATTGAAAGCAATTTATTTGATTGTATGTAATAATACAATGTTTGCTATCACTATTTGCATTTTTAAAGCTATTTTCTTTGCTAAATACCACTTTTTTTAAACTGTACTTCCACTGCACATTGCTAATGATGGAATCGCATTCATTCATGCTGAATTGCCAATCACTATTTCTAAACATCTTGATAAAATCTGTACATCAACTTCAGATAAATCAAGATTGTAAATATATGTACTTCCAAATCAAAAGTTTGGAAAACTTTTCAACATTTCAGAATAACAGTACAGTTATTAATAAAATAGTGCAAGTTATGAATTATGTAATATTTTATTGATAATTAATACAATTCATATATTTATACATTATTGTATTTATAAACATTTATATTTGCCTACAAACCTTATTTTTTTTAGCATTTGACAACAAATTCAGACAAGTATGTCCAAAACTTTTAACTTGTAACATGTAAAGTTACATATCTATAAATATGAGAGTAAGGTCCAATTGAGTGCTACAGATTACAGTATTCATATTATGTACATTTTGTTCTGTATATATTTTATGCATACCATCTCATGTGCAGTTCTGTACACATCCTGTATTGTTTATTGCATTGCTATAGTATCAACTGCGTATCATTTCATATCCACACTGTAGTGTATGTGGTTTGGAATGTGCATTGAGTGTGTAGGTGTTTTTTTTTCTTTGGAACAACTCAATGATTCCTAGTAAGTGCAAATTTGTATATCCATACACATACCCCCCCCCCCCTTCCCCCCCACACACACACACACTCCCTTGAGACTCCAGCAGTGGCATTGAAGAGGACAGGTTGTCACCCTGCTGTCAGTGTGTATAGATCAGTAGAGAAGACAGACACACACCTAAAGCAAATCACACCACCAAACCTGACCCAGGATCAGCCAATAACACACTATCTGGGTTAATCACAGCAGCCTGCAGGACGCAAGGGGACCCGTCATGACACGCTCGGATAGATCAAATCAATTCCTTTCCCAGAGACTTCAACAAATCTACTTTGAAGTTTTGGAGAGGAGGGCGACTAGTGATCCGTCAGAGCGGCATGGTGCGGTTCAACAAGCACTGTTTGTTTTAGAGGGGAGCAGATCCCCAAACTATCACCGGTTGATCAGTTACATATTAACAAGAGCCTTGTGGTATGCGTATGTGTGTGTTTCGTCTTCAATATGCGTCTCTTCATGTAGAACGTGTTTGAGGTCTTTCCATGGTTACTGCTGAATTTTGAGATTTGATTTGAAATCATCATCTTTATAATGTTTTCTCTGAAACAACTTTAATTTTCAGCTAATATGTCACCAAGACATCTTTATTGACAAACCCTCCCCAACTAAAGTCCACTTTCATGGTGTTTCATGCTGACTTTAAGCCGGAAGTAAAAATCACAGGAACATTCTGGCAGTGCTGGTGGAAGGCAGAATCCATACATTAGCAAGATGATCAGATTAATGCTCTTCTACGTCTTCTTTTAGCTGGAGTTTGGGAGACAAAAGCTCCTGTGGTGCGAGTGACAGCCACTGTGTTTCATCCTCAAGAGTGGCCATTAAGACTTAATGTAGTTCAGCAAACACACACTCTTGAGCCTGCCCTAAGGGTTTTAAGAGCAGGAGTGGTTCAGAGTTGTCCTCCCTCTCCTATTCAGAAGACTGAACTTAAACAGACAAAAGAGACAATTACCAACCCAGGACAGAGGGAGAGAGAGAGAGGCAAAGAAAGGGAGAGAAGGAGACATAAACTCACTAAGGAATAAGCCAAAAATAACAACACCCTCAAAGACCCACACACATTCAATACTTTGACAAAGTGATTGAGTGTGGGCAAAAATTGGGTTTGGCCACCCAAAGCTTTTATGAAATTCAGTGCCATTCATAAAAGCTCTGGCATTTTCAGAGGACATATTCTACCACAAAAATGTTACTACTCGCACACACTTCAACAAAATAACTTGTTGAGGGCATAAATATGTATGGACAGATATAAATATGACAAACTACAGAAATTCAAATTTTTTCTTAGCAAAGTACATTCAGATGTAAAATTCAACACTGTCTGAAGCCATTAAACACACTATTTTACATTTATCTAGAGTGGTTATGAGCAAACTGCAATACAAACTAACTGTACATGGCTGCAGACTTCACATCATTTTGTTTGCATTGTCCCATCATAATATATATATATATATAAACACACACACATCTCGAATTTCATGTATAATATAAAATATAAAATCATTTTGCATTGTAATTTCTTAACCTATGTTCTTTTTTTGCAAGATGAAAAAACATCTATAATGCCCCCAAAGTTTCCTTTTACTCATATCTAAAGTTTTCCAAAACATTCCCCTTTCTCTTAATACAAAATACATTTTAACCTACAATTCTAATGCAGAAAAGGCACTCATTACTCAAACACAGTCATCCACACCAACATAGTCTCTAAGACACAGTAAACTAACAGGATTCCATCAGTGCCTATAGATGACACAAGTCAGCAGGAGGATATGTTACTCATAAAGATTTCTATCGGCAATCTACAGGGGCACAGAGGTTTACAAAGACAAACAGAAACCTACAGGAGAGGTTTTACTCATTCAGTGGTTGCAAAAGAGCACAAATGAGTCCCTGTATAGGAAACTCCAAGGTTTGTGGACACATAGCATGTTAAAGTGGTTCTGAAGAACTAAATGACAGCACAGCCTTTACTATTCAAGCAGAACTACATACAAGCTCCTATAGATCCTCTCAAAACATCATTGTATATGGAGGAGACCTACAAAACATCAACAGCACACACAGCCCAGCTTATAAGGACCTAACACAGAACCCTATGGCCATAGAGACCTGTCAAAAGCTATAGGAGAATCAGTTGCACCCAATGTGACACACAGCATATATCGTTGCATATATCACCAAAGTGTGACTTACGGGAGAGAGAGTGTCCTCCCTTGGGCAGGTAGTCGAACAGAAGTGGGTTCTCCTCTCCGAGCATCTCTGCCCCCAGAGACAACAAGCTGTTCTTGCTCATGAGGGCGGCTCGCAGGTTGGCCACCGAACCCGCTCTCTCCTGGGCCACGGCCTCATCCCGCTCCCCGGACAGAAACCCACCGTCCCCCGCTGCGGCCTCCTCCTGCTTTACCAGGAGATCCATGCGCTCGCCGCGGCTGTCGGAAATGTTGGGTTCTGTCACTTCTGCACCTGAGCGGAAAGAGAGGAATGTTAATGAATTCTCAAAGACACAAATACACAAACCCACATTGGAAGAAGGGCATTCGTCCACTTACTCGTGAGAACAGGTTCAGGCCCAGACCAGAGCCTCTGCATGTGTGTTTTATGTCTAAAATTGTATCAGTTCTTCTTTTATGGCTAAAACGTTAAGCATGAGGGCTGTGTAAAAATAACAATAGTTTCCTTTCTGTTGTTGTATGCCAGACGTCTCCAATCATTCTGTCCACATAAAACCTCTTTTTCACATAAAAGCATCTTTCTTACAATTGGCTGCAGTCTCACATTCAAGAACCGATGCATAGAACTAAGTTCAGCCCAATTTTTTTTTATTTTCATCCTGATAATCTGATTCACTCAGATTTTTCTCACTACATAGAAGAAACTACCTGTCCCTCTACTAATACATAGCAACTTTAAACTTGAAACATCCTCAAATGAATCTGAATCAAATTGAAATAGTTATTAAATCGCATTGAGTTTGCAAAATGGAACTAAACTCTATAAAAAACACAACTGATAAATAAACCATTAAACAAAAGAAAACATTTGATCCTTGCTGTTCAAACTTTTTAAAGTTGGGGGGAAAATGCAAAGTGAATCATTACCTTCTTATTCGTTACTTCTGATAAATCAGACAACATAGAGGAGGCTGTCAACACACAGACACACACACACCCACCCACCCAAACACACACACACACACACACACACACACACACACACACACACACACACACACACACACACACACACACACACACACACACACACAATGATGACTGCTTGGATGTAAGAAGTCCAAACTGTAAGAACAACAGAAAAAAAGTGGCAAGATAAAACAAAAATCTTTACCAGGAGAGAACCAGAGAGTCTTGTTTAGACTAAACTGACAGCCTAAAGGAGAAGAGCTTTTCAAAACAGCTGTCAGTGAAGCTCAGATCACTGGAAGCCTCAAAGCAGCGTGAACGACAGCCCAACCGGCAAACTGCTTCAGTCATGGCACCGCAAGACCCGCCCACAACCTGCCATACTTCACACCACTTAATTACACCTTACATTAAGATGCCATGCTTGCAGAAAATACACATTTACACTCTCTGATGCACACACACATACACAGCTAAGCTCTGAAGCGTGTGTTGTGTTTAGTATTCTCTGGGGTCTGGATGAACAGAGAGAGAACTGGAGACAGTGTGAGGGGATGAAACATAATAAGTGTTACAAACCCCTCTCTCAACACACACACACATTCTGTAACTTCATCTGAGGGCCTCCCAATGACAAGCACGGCAACTTCATCAACTTTGAGATTTAGAAGAGGATTCGGCTCATTTCCAGAGAGAGACTGTGTGTGTGTGTGTGTGTAAGAGAGAGAGAGAAAAAGACGTTCATGAAGCACTGACCCCATAAAGATCTTATCTTCTCTTCTGGTGTCCACAGCCTGGAGTTCACAAGAAGGTCACGCATGTGAAGAACCGAGTCTCCATCATTCAAACCTACTCTGGTTACTGTTACATTTGCATTAACAAGCAAAGCTGGTTTCAATATTTTATTGTTGGAAAATAAGTGCTGTTAAAGCAGATACTGTATTTTCCAATATTTACCTTAGCGGTCTTTTGTTAGCATGAAGGTCAATGATAAATAAAATGTGTTCAACATTGTATAAAAGAGTGTTCAAGATAAATAAAAGATAGACTAAAAGGGAAAAATGAAAAAAATATATATTTGAAATAAAACATTCTTCTATACTAATTTTATAAGTTCTGCGATACTAAGTTCAACAATGGTTTTGATTTAACTGAAAAGACTGTCATGTGTAACCATCAAGTAAACAGAAGTAAAAATTTTCTCACCTTGAATATATGTGTTATAAAAAGGTAAAAAAAAGGTCTTATTATGTCTTGCAGGTCACCAGGAGACCTCTGCTTTATTTCTTTTTTTTTTTTTTATAAGCAGTGAAGTTATTTCTTTATACATTTTAAGAAATAATAATAAATAGCAAATTACTTAAGGGTTTCTTTAATGAGTTTACCCCATTATAATATCAGTTAAATCACCCTGACATTTTCAACTATAAATTATTATTATTATTTTTTTTTTAATTAAAAAAATTAATTTCAACATATTTAAGCTACTACAGTATATGTGTAAATATTTTACGATGAGCATCATGCCTTTGAGCCATAAAGTCATATGGCCTGATCCGCTTTAGAGGTCTGACAAACATGTAATGCAACCAATCACAATTAGCTTTGTTTTAAATGCTATTTAGGGGCAAGTTTATCTAACATTTCATTGTTACCATTCCAAGTTGACAGAAAAAAAGAAAACAGATTGGAAGGCAAAAGAGTCTGGAAATAAACAGTGTTGGTCCGAGACTGACTTTATGGAATACATTTAATTTGTCACTATTAAAAAAAACCTGAATATTTACCTGGCAAACTTTTTTACTTGCAAACATGACAGGACTGGTGCAGTCTACTTAAAGAAGTTACATAGCAGCCAGCCAATCAGATTAGACCTGGTAGATGTGGCAGTCATTTCAGAATACCACTATGCTGCAAGTCCATGTGGAAAGAACGTGTCTTATTCTCACTGTTTGGTTTACTTATGAAACAGAATAAGAGCGAGGATGTGGAAGATGTAGAAATGAAAGAAGAAGTAGAAATGGGGAGGTGAGAGAGAACGAGATAGAGAGAGAAAGAGAGAGAGAGGGAGATGTGCACCACTAAAAACAATTTCGAAATGAATTCATCATTTCTAAATTAGAATTTGTGTAATGTATAATTTATGTAAATGTTTTTCATTCATGGAATCTGTGTAGCTGCAACTCTTTCTTTAAGAAATGTTGAATGTGTGTTTGTGAGCGTGTGTAGCACAATTGCCACAGGGGAACATTCCACTAAAACCAGCGGATTAAATGCATTTCAGAGAGGTGTGTGTAAGTCTGTAAGAGAAGTGTGTTAATGGTTGCACCCATCATACAACCGACAGAGCCCAGAGCTTAAGAAACAGAAGTTTAGCCGAAAATAATGTGTGTGTGTGTGTGTGTGCGCAAGAGTTTGAGTGTGTAAATGTAAAAAAAAAAAATATATATATATATATATATATATATATACATACAATAAATCAGATGCATATTGTTGGAACTGTGGCTTAGTAGTTAACATGCATTGTCTCTACACACTGAGCCTTGGTGCACAGGTGGGAAATGTGAGTTTGAATAGTCAATTGAAACTGCAAAAGTATGGATAGTTTTCTCAGTTTTCTCAAACAATGCCCATCTTAACTTGCAGTCGGGTTTAAAAAATAACTGAATGGTATACGCATCGTCTTTTTTAGCAGGTTATAAAATTAAGTTTGGCTGGTAACTCTATTAGGAATTGCAAGATATGCATGGTTTAAATTGCAATAATAATAGTCTAGATGTAGATGGGAAAGAAATATTGTTGACGAGTGAGCAGAAAAGTGAAAAAAAGGACAAACAGGAGACAAAAATGAGCAGAATGGACATGTCACACATACACACACACACACACACACACACACACACACACTTATGTGCACAGAAACACACAGGCAGAGTTAATTAAGTTTGGGGAGTGGGGAGACTGGAAGTGGGAATTCATTAGATAAGTTCACCCTTCATCTGTGGGCTGAGGTCACAGGAGTCAATCAATAAAATGGATCTGCTGCTCCCAAATGCCCCAATACCTGACGCCCACAATGAAGAGAGGAGCAAATCGCCCCTTTGACCCCGATTTCTCCCCCCACACACCTGCCCTGACCTCTCGCCCAACACAAACACATTACAGCCAACATAATACTGATGCATGCCGTTTTTTAAAAAAGCACATATTCCACTCCGTTGCACTCTATAATATTTACCGTTCATTACGTCCCACTCAACACGAGATAGGGATCATTCCCAGAGCCGTTATGAGCCTGCTGTGATACATATCTAAACGTACAAGCACACACTCTACACTAATGCATGCGGAAACCGAAACAGCCTACCAAAAAACACAGAGGTTTGTTTATGAGTTTTCAAGATGATACCATCTCGTATAAAGGCCTCAACAGGCGATTCGGCCACAGAAGGCTTACAAACACATACAGTATAGAAACCTATAGGTGAGTCTTGCTGTTTCAGCAGGAGCACATAGAGCATGAGCAGTGCCAGTTCTGATTCATCTGGTACCATTAGCCAAAGCTTCATAAACATGCATAAAAGAAATAAACATTAATAAGTACCAGCTTAGCGTGGGTAAAATATGTAAAGTCCACAAACAAGTAAAAAGTTATTTATAAAATAAATAAATAATAATACAAGGCATCTCATCTCCAAAGCAGTGGGTTTCGAAAGGCCAGGGGAACTCCAGGGTGGCACAGAGGATCAGTGAAACCCCCTAAAATTCCATTTGAAATAAATGTTTAAAAGAAATATTTATCTCATGCTCATGCTCACCAAGGCTGCATTTATTTCATAAAAAAATTCAATAAAACCAGCAATATCCTACAATTGAAAATAGCCTTTTTCTGTTTTAATATTTTAAAATATAATTTATTTCTTTGATACTCAAGCTGAAAGTTCAGCAGCCAGTCTTAAGTATTTTACTTGCTTCCCTATTGTTTGAATAGTTTAGACAGAAAATGCCTTTATATACATCAGTCAAGGACAATTCTACATGCAAGTGCTGAACTTCATACAAGTGTAGCAGGTAAAAGATATGGGGCTTTTGCACGTTTATTTAAATAATTGTAGATAAATATTCCACTTCATCCACAACTATTTTTCTTCTTAGTATTCTGAAGTTGCCAGTTTTACTGCATGAGAAACTGCTTCAAGTGATACAGTGCATGAAATCCAAATGATTCACACTGAAATCTGAACTGATTTTTACAAACCCGTTTGGCCAATTTATGAAAAAGAACCACCCCAAAACAGTGACTCACTTAATCAGCCATGTCTTACTCTGATTCTAAACAGAAAACAGAGAAACGTATAGGGTTACGGACACTCAATGTATAAGGCTGGAATACACTACACAACTTTTAAAAACTGAACAGATTTTCAAAGACTATAACAATCATAAACTTTCCGACTTTGTAAATGGTTAGAGAGAAAAACTAGACATCAATTAACTGAATGACTGAGAAACACACACTACCAGCATTTCAAGTTGTTCCAAACACAATTAACAATCTCACTCGAAAACACTAGATTTAGAAAATTATGACAAATAAAAACGATGTCTTCAAAAATAGTATAAAAATATGAAACATTTGATATCCTCTGACTGGATTGGCTTAAAGTCTGACGGTAAAAAATCTGAGCCCATGATACACTACGTGATTTTCTGTGAAATCTGTCAACTCCGGCTGCCCAAAATTTGCAGACTGACTTTCAGCAGCTAGTATTGACTCTTTTAGACTGCAAATTGGGCCAAAAATCTTTGCAAAGAGCCTTAAGAGAGCATTTGGGTATTCACTGATGGCACTAGATATTCACCATATACTACACTACACAGCATACCATACTATCAATGAATGTGATATTTTAAATACTATTTATTCAATGCACATCATGCAAGAAGCATTTCCTAATGTCTTGCCATCATTACATCCCACTCGAGACAGTGCATTGGGATACAGGAGCCATTGTTATGCCTTTGTTCCTGATAGCAGCTTAAGTGAATGAGGAACGCTTGTGGAATCTTTGTTCACGTGTGTAATCCGAAAGCTTTAATGGCCACTGATTGAAGTGTTGTGTCACACAGCGTGAGATTACAGTGGGAATAATGGCATGTATTGTCCCCCGTTCCCCTCATAAGAGAAGGACTGAATCAGTTTGATTCTTTCTTCCAAAGGGAATCGCAGTTTAATGTGGTTGCCATGGCAGCCAGGCACTCTTGGCTTCAACATTTATGCTAAATAAAACACCCTTTTAAGAGTAGACACAAATAGGCGGACCCACGGTGTTGGCTTTGTGTCCGTGCGTGATGGTGTGTGCTTCTGCGCGTGGGTGTCCGCTGGTTTGAACGTATCTGTTTATCGTGTTCTTGAATGTAAACTCTCGGCATGAGAAAATATGCATTCAGGAACACGAACAAGCACTGGCGTAGTGGCTCATGTAAGACCTTGTGGTGCAGCATTGAATGTGGGCTTCGTCTCTGAAAGAGCTTTTTGTGAGCGTGGAGAGTGTGTGATCTGTGCGTGTTAATGGTTATTGGAGGGGATGGGGTTGGGCGAATGTCTATTAAAGCACAATAAACAAGAAAAAAACACAGAAAGACTGAGAGAAAAGGGTCAGCTGACAGGGTTTGACCCTGTGACCCTCTGGTCCAGCTGCTGTGGCGATTACGACCCTCCCTGGCTGAAACTCAACACTGTCTTTTGTTTCAGCTGGTTTCGAGGTATCCCTGGACGCTCTCCATCTCGCACAGGGATCAGGTTTACACACACACACACAGCGTGGAGTTTGTTTCTGTTCAGTGACAAGACACACAGAGAGCTGTTTAAACTGTCATGTTTAACTCTTATCTACTACATCATTACATCAGACACACTCATTAGCCACGATAAACAGCCCCGCAGGACAGCCAATGCACATGTATGTAAGCACACATGCCACTCATGTGTCCAGCGGGCTTATGGGAAGGGAGGGGAAGGTCAGGCCTGCTTCCTCAGCGTGGTAGGAGTTTGAAAGGGTAAAAAGTAATTTCCAAGGAATCGAGGGAGGGAGGCACTAAAAAAGCTGAAGAATTCAGAGGCAATTTAAAAGCAGTGTGGGAGAGGGGGATGAGAGGGAAAAAAATGAAAGCATGATAGAAAGTAAAAGAGAGGTTGTTATTTCTCTCTCTCGCTCTCTCTCTCTCTTTCTCTCGCTGTTGTTTTTTAGGGACTAGTCGGGCCACAACCTCCAAGAGAGATAGACAGATAGAGGAAGAATAAATCAAACAAACCCTGAAGGCTCGAAAGGAGGGAGAAAGACGAGAGGAGAAGTGCGGGTAATGATGTAGGGGGGAGTTGAGTGGGCGACGGAGAGGACGAGAGGGTGAGCGCGAGCAGGGGTAGAGGTGGAGAGGGGGAGTGGAGGATTGCAGGGCTCAAGGTAATCTGGGGAGTTAATGCAGCTTATCTAAGCAGAGAGAGAGAGAGAGAGAGAGAGAGGGAGCACAAAGTGGCAGACAGTGCGAGCGGCAGAAAGAGAGAGGGCGTAAGACACAGAGAAAGACAGACGGAGAGAGAAAGGGAGGGCCGGAGAGAGTGAGAGAGGAGATCTTGGGGAAAATGGAATGCTGGGTGGAGAGGGGAAGCAAACACGCAGGGCTTTGTGCTAAAAGCACTACTCTGGGGAGGGTGCGACCGACGCTAAATCCAGAGCACAGGCCAGAAATCAGGGTTTAAAGAGCAGGCAACAGAGCCAGCCCTTTTTAGACGTCCACTCCTAGAGCCAAACATACGTCCACAAGGTCAAAATGAACCTAATGGCGAACTGAATAGAATTTATCTGCCTAAATAATTCTAATCTCCATCTTTATTAAACATGCATTACAGCATGTGACCATTGTTATGTGACCTATCAGCCTCAGTTGTGTCACTCTTCATGGGATATTAAACTGTCCATTGGATGAGCTCTTAAGAATCTGGAAACTGGAAAGTATCTTTATACTTTCTGTTTATAAGTACTGTACATTTTGACACACTTCTCATTTCTTCTCATCAGTGTTTCTGAATGAATTGGTTGAGTGAACGATACAATGACTCACTTCATATCACACGAGTGCTGTTGGCCTGAATATCAGCACATTCTGTGGCCTTGTGCCTATGGCTGAATCACAGCCAAACTGATTTTTTAATACTACAGTTAAATAAGAAGATAATATTTAGTTACTTATTTGTTGGGACAATATTGAGAGTTACTTCTACTTAATGAAAAGTACCAAAGTCTCCACAGAATTAACCATTGCATCTACAAGCAACATGGTAGTGGTGTTTTTGATCAAATTAGTTCAGTAAATGACTAAAAGATTCACTCATTAAGAAAGACACTCATTAAGACAGACACTTATTTTGTTCCTGAATGAATCCTTGTTTTTGAATTAATGGGTTCAGTAAATGATTAATTAAAGGTCCCGTTTTTCATGCTTTTTTGAAGCTTTGATTGTGTTTACAGTGTGCAATATAACATGTGTTCATGTTTCGCGTGTAAAAAAACAGTATTTTTCACACAATTCACCTATCTGTATACCGCCGTTTTCACTCTCATAAAAACAGGCTGATGTCTTCCTTGTTCTATAAAGTCCCTCCTTCAGAAATACGTAACGAGTTCTGATTGGGCCAGCGGTTCCTGTGTTGTGATTCGACAGCAGCTTAGTGCACCCTGCCCTCCTGGAAACGCGATTGGGCTAGTTTTGAGAAGCAAGCGGGCAGAAGCATGTGCTGGAGATGTACTTATAATCACAGGAGCGTTTTTACTGACGAGATGCGCATGAAAATCACATTCGATTTTTTTGCACAGCCCTAACATCTAGTTAACAAAGCTAAACAGCGTTGCCCTTTGTGTAATAAGTTACAGAAACTGTTAAACGCACCAACTTAAATAATAAAATACACTTACCGGTTGTGGTCCATAAACAACGCCTTCTCCAGACAAAGAGGGAACTGCTCCATCTTTCAGGAATAATCTTTGTGCGAATCCGGTATTAAACTGATTGAGATTGAGGAAGCTGTCCTCAGCAAGATGTCCTCAGCAAAATGTGCTGCATATAGTTTTACATGTGGATTATAATTTTCGGGAACCAAGTTAAACATAAATTGTAACCATTAATCTCAAAGTACAGCGCCCCTGGGAAGCCCAAACAAAGATGATTGGACTCCGAGATGAAAATAACAGCGTTTCGACGACATGGCGACAAACACAAACGTAGCTCTTCCTCCTTCTCCGTCAGAGCGCAACAAGACCATGCCCCCTTTTTTGTGTATTCATGTGGGCGGAGGTTAGTCAAAAAACTGTTCTAGTGACTTCATTACTGCAGGGACTAGAGGGCTGTAGTCCAAACAGGTCGTTCGTTGTAGGCGAATTCTGTTAAATAAAATATCTCGCTTGGCATTAAACTTTGAGCTTTAGAATTTTACAGATATTATTTATACTCTAACAACAACATTACACACTAACTAAAGTTTAAAACATGGGATCACGAAGAACGGGAACTTTAATCAATCAAAGACAGCTGTGTCCAAAATCGCATACTCTCTGAGTTTGTACTTATTTTGAATAAGTAATTACTTCACAATCATTGAAAATGATAAATGTGTGTGGTATGGATGTAATCTGGAGATAATACATTCTTAATGTTGCATTGTCATGTGACCTACCACCATCTGTTGTGGCACTTCACGGCCATTCACGTAGATAGTAATGTGATCATCAGATGTGCACTTCAGAGTCTCATCAAAATTTCTAGGTCACCCAGCTACTTTTTGTTTAATGTTTTATGAATACTGTGAAATTGGACATGCTACTCATTGCACATAGTGTATTTTGCTTATAGTAGAGAAGAAGGCATATTCTTATGTAGACAGTGTTTTTAAGCTTGTTGAGTGAATGACTCAATGACTCACTTGTAAAGACTGAATGACTCAGTGTTGACGGTGTTTTAGCACAAATGGGTTTGATGATTGATTCATTGATTCACTCATAAAGATGGTCTCCTTCTGGTGTAACAACGTAACCTGAAGATACAGTTACTGACAAATTCACTAATGAACACAAAGACATGCAAACACAGACAAGTGGAGCCATACCAACACTATAAAGCCCCAGTGTTCTTGGACTGTTATATTAGCCCTCCTGGAATGCTGCTCAACCAATCAGATTCAAGGACCGGAACTAGCTGTTCTGTTAGTATTCAAGGACCGGAACTAGCTGTTAGTATTCTGGAATATTATAGCTTTTATTTTTCTCCCTTGCACACAAGCAGGTCATTAACAGCATCATATATGATGAGTCTCCATCTCTCTATTGCACAAACAGTATGTGTCACCACAGTGGAGTTCGGGATAAAACTCGAATGAAAGATTTTTACTGAGGAAAAAAGTTATTACAAGGCTTCTTTGAATGTCGCTTAGTCTCTTACATCAGTGAAAAGTCAGAATATCTTTCTTACAGTTCATTTTAAGCCACGTATTATGTGTCAAATCCTTATAAAGTTACCAGCCAAATGGAATTACTTCAATTTATTTACACGCCAAAGGCAATTTTATTCACATTTGGCACTTAGCGACTGTTCATTTTGGAGCCTGAACATACACATTACAAACATTTTTCATACAGAAAGTTTCCACACAGCTGTTAGATGCTGGAGTGTGTTGTACCTTTGAGGAATGTCTGCTGACAGACACTTTGAATGCGGTCAAATTACTGTAAATTTGACAGTAACAGAGACACTGCCTGGTGGTGTATTTCTGTCCAGGCAATTTGCAAGTTTGATTGTGGCTTTAGTCATTTCCCAATCCCATTTTCCCAGTAGTTTCCCTATAATCTGTCCTTTACAACAACAACAACAACAACAACAACAAAAATGTGGCAAAGAGCACATGAATAAAAAAAGGTGATCATAAAAGTAATGATGTTGATTAAACACGTTGACACCTGGCATTAAAGGGTTAGTTCACCCAAAAATGAAAATTAGGCTGTGTTTTACTCACCCACGAGGCATGGTACTGTATGTGTATATGACTTTCTTCTTTCAGTCGAATCCAGTTGGGAGTTTTATAAAAAATTGTCCTGGCTATTCCAAGCTCTATCATTGCAGTCAGCGGGTGTTGCAGTTAAACAGTCCACAAGTCGTCAAATAAAGCTTGCACGTTCATAATAAAATGCTGCAGAGGGTTTCACAGGATGAATAAAGGCCCCCTGTAGCGGATCCAAGAGTTTTTGTAAGAAAAATATATATTCAAAATGTAATAATAACTTTAATCTAGCTTGCTCTCACTGTAAAATGGAAGCAGCTTCGGGGGAATTACGTATGAGGTCAGCACTGCGCATGCATCAGTGAGTAACATGAAAAACAGCGTTTGTTTACAGGATCAATGGAAGCAAAGTTTCCTTACTTTAGCAAAGGAAATCAATTCTCCTCTTGGCTTGTATCAAATCCCTCCAACATTCTTCTTTCAAATCCTTGTTTTGTACTTCTAATTAGTTTTGATCTCTCCACTGCGTTTCCATGTGCGTTACTTCTGAGCGGAGCATGTGCAAAGCTGACCTCATACGTAAGTACCCCTAACTGCTTCCATTTATAACAGTGAGCGCAAGTTAGATTCAAGTGATTATTACATTTTAAATATAGATATTTTTCTCACAAAAATGCATCGATTTGCTACAGGAGGCCTTTGTTCATCCCCCCGGAACCGTTTGAGATACTTTTTTTTATGGAAAGGCACTTTTTATTTCACGTCTTTTGGACTGAAGCAATGCAACACCCACTGACTGCAATGATAGAGCTTGAAAGATCAAAGACAATTTTTTATATAACTCTGGATTTGGCTGAAAGAAGAAAGAAATATACACCTAGGATGCCTTGGGGGTAAAACGCAGCCTAATTTTCATTTTTGGGTGAAATAACCCATTAACATCTGTTTCAGGCAAAACGTGTTAGGTGCTAACGGATTATGGTCCTGCCCACATTTTCCTCATTCAATATCCTAACTCAGAAATTTGTCATATTACACAAGTAAAATGGTCCGCAAACGACAACTTTTGACTTTAATAATATGTGTAAATTGGGCCTACATGTGTATGTGTTCCGACTCATCATGAGCTGTATCAAACTTGGCTGTATGGCCATATCCTTGGTATCTTCTTTCTTGGGTGATTAAGAACACAGGAGCCAGAAGAATAAGCTCAGAGAGAGACTGAGAATTAAAATGTAAAGTGGTCAGTACAGACGTAAAGGTCTGCCATAAGAGTGTAGACAGACTCCAGGTATGAAGCCAAATGGAAAGCCTAAGGAGAAATGAGCAGGAGGGAGACGCCAGGTCTTCAGGCGGATAAGATGATCAGACAGAGTACTTAATGTCAGATTATTGGACACATGATACAATTCCAAAAGAAACTAACAAAAAAAAACATCAAACCTTGTCGTCAGCAGTGCACTCTGCCTCAAAAGCCACTCAAAGTTTTAATAAGACCATTAGAAATGATTTTATTGTATGCTCTTTCACATTCATGCACAAATTCCCGGTTCCTCAGGTAATTCTGCAGCTGTCAAAATATGCCATTCAACTTCAGCTCCATGTGACCGACATGCAGTCTGCAACTCCACATGGTCAATGGAGCTCCATGGCAACAGGATCTCATGTAGAGGGTTCTACATTTCAACACGACACAGTGGAAGTGAATGCGAGAGCCACCAATTTTTAAAGAGAGCTGATGGGTTTGCTTGTGCTCTCAGAATCTTATTACAACTCTGCATAAGGTTCTGCAGGTAATCCTGCCGCTGTCAAAACACGTCATACAACCTCGCGCAAAAAGCGTGCACCTGCCGCACATAGATATTGGAGCTCCATGGCAACGACATCTCATGTAGATGTTCCAACATGTGATCTGTTGGAATCTTAATATAACTCCGTACAAGGTTACCGTGACTGACGCATTGATCTAAAATGGAACAATAAGGATGTGTTCAGGAGGGGGAAGAGTGGGAAAGAGAAAAGAGAGGGGAAGAAAGTGAAAGAGAATCGGAAAAGTCTTATTCCCTATCGCCAGATGAGAGATGGGTTGTTGAAATTAATTGCATGCGATCAAATCAGCACAATCAAGGCAGATTAAGGAGGTGAATAATGGATGGAGAGTTAGAAATTGGGGTCTTATTTAAGATAGCTTACGTGTCACTTCCTCTTCCACTTGTGTTGGGGGCCACAGAGCTGGCCCCAATGACATGTGGGTAATACGCTACACACAGTTATACACACTCTCTGTGAAGCCTCTTCAGAACACATCAGAGCTAATGACCGAGTGAGACTGGGGCATGAGCTGAGAGAACAGAGCTAGAAAGGAGGGATGAGTGAAAATGTATGACAATAGCTCTGCTCCAGTCTATTGAGCTGCTGTAGTGTCTACTATCTACATAGTATATCTACACTTGTAAATTAATTGTTTGTAGGGCTGCACAATTTGGCCAAATATTTAGTAATTATATATCAATATGAATATGCTACTACTACTGCTAATAATAATATATTTCATTACCAAATAAAAATATTTTAAACAAAAAAGAGGAACATTACTATCAAAAATTTCTGTTTGTGAGGAGCAGAATTTATGCTGCGTTCCAGGCAGGTTTTTGAGCCCGTAAGTCACAGCTTCAAACAACGACTCACAACTTTGTAGCGTTCCAGGCAAGTCACGCCAAACTTCCTGAGTGCAAGGAATTGAAGCTAGATTATACATTTTATTGCAAAATTATATTTTCCTAAAATCTATTTTTCAACGTGTACCACTTGAATAAACACTGCATCCGTAGGCAATATTATCCACAGGGGCTGCCACTGATGTTTCGCGGGCTATGTGACGTCAGAGCTTGGAACTGGGAGCACATTGATTTAGTACGAGTTCACGGGTGGGAAGTCACGGGTTTGACTGCTGTTCCAGTGCACTTCCACGGGTAGAAGGTTGGAAAAAACACATGTTGCCTGGAACGTGGCATTAGTGTTACTCAAGTCACTGTGAGACATATTTATGTACAAATCACAGACTTTTAAGATTTGATAATAGTGCTGAGCCATAACACAACACCATATTTAACATGTTAATAAACATACTAATGGCTAAAGTCGGATTGCACTGTATTCAGCACAATAAGACAGAACATATGACAAACAGTACATTTTGTATTAGACTATTTCTCAGTACTGAATGTAAAATGTGTATATTTATAGTGATATCTACTTTCAACTTTGTCTGCCATCTTGGATTTTTAACATTTTTCACCTTCTCCCATCTTCTTGTTAATGATTAACTTCATGACCAGCCTTTGCTGTGGCTGTGTGCCTGTGATGCCTTAAAAAATGCAAAATAAATTAGCTTACTAGATTTTGAAAGACACAGATAGAAAGACACAAAGGAAGCATTGGGGACCAGAGTTAGAAAGAAAGATGAGGGAGAGCAGCGGTTAAGATGAGGAAAATAGCAAATGAAGGAAAGAGACATAATTGACCTCATAGTTGTAATTCCTCAGAAGAGAATGAATGGAGGCTGGAAGTGGTGGAAAAATAGAGGGATAGAAGGATGGATGTGGAGAGAAGTGGGGGAAAGAAATGGACTGTTTGGGAGGACAGTAACGCCCGCTTCCTCATGCGGTCTCAGGAATGCAGGACGGGTGGATCTGAGTGTGTGTATGTGTGTGTGTGTGTACTCAATAGACCAGACAGGAATCCCAAACCCCCACAGACTCTGGAGCCAGTTATCAGAGAGGGGCCAGGGTGTCCCAACTTTTATCTCTCTTTCTCTCCTATTTTTCTCCTCCCTTTTTTTCCACTTCTTTCTTTTCACATCCTCCTCCTTCTGCCCTTTTCTCCATAATTGTGCCAGCAGAAGAAAAAAAAACAAGGAGGATGTGGGGTAAAAGAATGAGAGTGAGCTAGAGGAGAGCGGAGGACAAACTTTGAAGTGAGACTGCTTCAAGGTTGTGGTGAATTCTTTTACAAAGCCAAACACAGAATAGAGAAAGACATCAGACTTATCTTTATCCTGTTTCTATAGTGCACTGCCCTCTGGAATACTCAATTCTGATTGGTCAATCATGGCATTCTTCCTTTTTTTTATTTTTATGAAACTATATAACTGACCATTGACTTAGGCAACCGATTTCCTTTATAGCTGTGCTAGTCTGTGCTCTGTTGTCTATTCTGTCTTGTACAATCAAATAATTAATTATAATGTGTTAAATATAAACTGTCCCCATGCCTTTTCCAGGAATTTTTTTTTTGAGCCAGGAATGATCAGTTCCATGTCTTTCGTCTTTGTGTGGTTATAACATGTAAATAACGTCTGTTAATAACAGGGAAGATCCGGCTATTACAGCAGGTCCATTTACTGGCTCAAAAGACATTTTGGATATTTCACTTTTTATTTGAAATGTATCTTGCCTTTTTAGTAGGGGCGAGATTTGATGTCATTAGTGTCATTCACTCATATAAGAAAATCACCTGAAAACACCACATCAAGCTTAAAACAATCATATTCATCTACACTAAAAATCTGCACTAAAGCCCAACTCACATAATTACCAAAACAATGCTTCTCCAAGAATAACTTCAAGTTTTACACCTCATCAACTAGAGGGTCGAATCTTCTATGCTGCAGTATTAAAGAAATATTTTTAACTATGTTGATAACACTAGATCTGCAACTTGTTCAAGCCTGCAATTGAGTATCATACTCAGTTACGTCACTTGACAGATAGGCTGCTTGTGAGAGTGGTCCTCAGCTCCCCTGGCCAGGCTCCAGCACAGTTTCAGTGGAAAGGGGTATGTTTGTGTGTGCGCAGCTCCTGCCGTGAGGTCCTGATTGTTTGGAGTCGAGCTGGTGATGAGCCAGGACCCTCCATACTGATTGCCTCAGGGGAAGGACGGTGACACCTCTCTCACTCTCTCTCACCTCACACAATACCTCTGAGAGAGATTCCTGCTATTTTCTCAGAAAAAGGAGCCTTTAACTTCACACCGCTGTCAGAGTGAGCTGGTCCAAAAAATCCACTAAGAGTAAGAGTATTCACAAAGAAAACCACAATGCCGCTTTAACTGTGTGCCTAAGTTTGAATGTGAATGTGTGTGTGTGTGTTGGTAGGAATGAAACAGAAGTCAGAGAATGCTTGTGACGGTGTAAAGCTCACGCCCAAAGATACTGCATCTCTTCAAGGGCATTCCATCACACACTTACACAGTCGCTGCAGTCCATTATTTGAAGGAAAGCAGAAGTGACACACTGAATTGATGGGGCACAATTGGGGACATGCAAGAGATTTGTATTCTCCATGCATTAATACTAACACCCCCTTCACACACACACTTGCATTTACCTACATATTTACACAAGGACATACTGTAGACTTCACTTGTGTTTATATAAAGCAAATGGTAATGACTACAGATCTGCTAGCATTTTCATTAAACTCAGCAGTAATTGCTTGGCTAGTGTAGGAAGTACATAGTTTGAAATCTGCCATTTTCGTTCATGGGTACTGGAGACCTTTTAGACTAGAATTTAGTTGTAAATGTGAAGTGACTAGTACTGTTTTTTCCACCCACCCCTAACCTATAACATATTAAAATATATATTGCTTAAAAAAAAATCAAGCATATTTATGACAAGCCATTAATGGAGAAAGATCCTTTCTGTTTCCAAATTTAATAATAATAATAAACACTATGTATGAACCATTTAACAGTTAAAGCACACCCATTTATCTAGATTCTCTGGGAAAATTTGTATGACTAAATATAGTTATTCCCCCCACACACATAACTCCACTGCTGCTTAATCACACCTGTTTCTACAGCACATATGATGCGGATAACACGTCTTGCAACACATACCACATTTGTGCACATTAAGTTGTGCTGTTGTAGCTACAGTTCATGTATCAGCCATTGCCCACACTCACACACACACAAATAGGAATTTCCCCTTGCACCTTTAACGCCCTCTCCCCTAAACTCCTCCTTATTTAGGAGCAAGGGAGAGCAGGGTGCAGCCATAAGGAGGAGGCGAGGGGAGGACAAAGGGTGGAGGATCGAGAGGAGTTGGAAAGGGTGTGGGGTTGAAGGATGAGTGTGTATGTGTGTGAGGAAGGGAGATTTTGCCCTCCCACGCCAGTTGTGTCTGTGTGTGTGTGTGTGTGTGTGAGTAGCAGGGCCAATCCGACACACCCAGAGGGCAGCGAACCTCCACATCCTGCCCGGGGCGTCCGTTTGTCCAAACAGCTCACTTCTTCCTCTTCTCTCCTCTCTCTCTCTCTCTGTCCTCAAACCGGTCTGACTGGAGAGTAGAGAGCAGAAGAGGGTGGGGGTTTGTCTATAAAGAACAGAAACCCCCCGTAAAACTAGAAGAAGAAAACGCAGTGGAGTAAAATACAGCAGAAGAAAACAAACAGTAGGGCATTTTCCTGAATGGGGAATTTTGACAGTTTGCTGGTGTTCTAACCCTTTTACAAACTCTCAAACACACACACACACACACCTATTACTCTCTCTGTCCACAGCAGTTTGTCCAGAGCTAGTGCACAGACACAACTAGACCAACAGTAAGGAGATCTGAACCGGTGTACAATCAAAGACTTACTCTAGTCTAAACACTGGCCAAACTGAGATATATCCTGTCAGGCCTATAATCATGTCCCAGAACACTCTCCTCTTTCTCTCCTTGTCTCTCATTGATCAGTTTTTATGGTGGCTATCAACTAAAACCATCACAGACCACTGCAAATCTACTGATTTGGGTGCCCAATCCTTTTCCTAGAGGGCCATTGTCCTTCAGAATTTGGCTCCAGTCTGCCCCAACACACTTGCCTGGAAGTTTCTACTACCTCGATTGGTCCTCCAGGAGCAGGATTGGACACCACTGGGAAATTGCATCTCAGGGACAGAGAGCAGTGGTCTCCAACCCTGTTCCTGGAAACTCCCCAATGGATGTCCCCTTAAAGAGCAGGTCATATGATATTTGATAAGTGTCCTAATATTGTGTTGGAGTCCCCTACAACAGGTTTAAATGCAACTTAGGCCAGGAAACATTGTCATTTTCTCAGAATATACATTTAATATTAGAATAATTTTTCAATGATTTCGAAACGATTTGTTCAAAGCAGTTCTGAGCATAAGGTCTTTAAATCCCTCCCTTCCATAAGCCTACTCTATTTTGATTGGTCAGCTGGCCAAATCTGTTGTGATACGTCTTTTCATATACAATATGTGTCGGAAACAAAATTCCCATTTCTATAATAATTTTTTTGCTCTGGAGGGTTACTTGTAAACAAAGATATAAGTTTAGAAAAATTTGATCAATATTAACTTATCAATACGATCCCAAGTCCGTGGATGATAAAGTTGCAGTCGCTCAACCGGAAACTCCATAGCAAGCTCAACTTGCTAAGGACGTTTCCCAGTGGTAAGTTAAAACTTTGTATGTGGTACTTTACATGATCTAACAGCAGATTTATTGCATTTATTATTATTATTTACTTATTTGAGGTGCACATGTGGGAACTGTGTTAGAATGCCCAGTGGGGCTGAAAACACAACATCTTTTCAAAATGATTTAAACACACTAACTAGCGGAAGTGTTTGTGGGCAGGTCAGAGTGTTCATATTTATAAAACATAAAGAAACTCATCAACTTATTTCTAGAGATCCAAGATCTAAAATGTCAGACACGAAAAACTTCAAAAATGTCTACTACTGGGGAGTTCCAGGAACATGGTTTAGAAAAAACTTGCAAGGATTTTCTAAAGCAATGCTTCATCATCTGACCAAAAGTTATAACTGCTTCTGTAACACAGGGTGTCCAGTTATGCTCCTGGAAGGCCATTTTCCAGCAGAGTTTAGCTCCGTCACACCTGCCTGAAAGTTACTAGTGATCCCCCTGAAGACCTTTATTAGTAGGTTCAGGAGTGTTTAATTAGTGCTGGAGCTAAACTCTGCTGCAAAGTGTCCCTCCAGAATTAGGATCGGACAGCCTTGCTGTAACACAATTGGATGACATCTACTGACCAGTGAAATTTCATTATGTCCAGGGGTTCAACAGTTCTAGTTGTGCTTTCAGAAATACAATTTGCCATATTTCTTCTCCATTTCAAACTGATCCAGCTGTTTCCACAGACTCAAAACTGATCTTTATTTACATTGTTACGTTGATGATACTCTGACACTCAACTATATATTTCAACAAGTCCAGATGAAACTTCTAAATTATCTAAGCTAACACAGTCAAAAACGTGGGTGTTATATTAGACAGCAACTTGTATTTTGAAAATAATATTTTCCATGTTGCAAAAACAGCGTTCTTCCATCTTAGAAATATTGCCAAGTTATGGAACACACCTCCTGTTTCTGATGCAGAAAAGCTAGTTCATGCATTCATGACCTCTAGACTGGACTATTGCAATGCACTGCTAGCTGGTTGTCCTGCATCTTCAATAAACAAGCTACAGGTAGTCCAAAATGCAGCGGCTAGAGTCCTTACCAGGTCAAGAAAATATGATCATATTACCCCAATTTTACATTCTCTGCACTGGCTACCTATTAAGTTCCATATCAGTTACGATTTGTATCGTGAAAAGTGCTGTATAAATAAACTTGAATTTAATTTAATCTTTATGCATTCTTATTGCTCCAATACTTCAAGCTTTCTAAATATGCATCAGTGTCTGTCGCAAGTGCCGACAGGCCCTCTTCATTAAAAAGGTAAGAAACACAAAAATAACTTTTGAATAATAGCAGGACAATCCCTGTAACCCCCACTGCATCCGGAATCAGCTTTGATTCTGAGCGACAGGAAGCAAAGTGCATTCCCCCATCCTATGCATTGTGATTAATTGGATTATCCTCCATTAAACAACCCACCACGATACTAAGTGGCTTGTATCATTTTGCTCCTCTCAAGACATCTATTACTTGGTCTTCCCTCAAACAGGTTAATGAAAGGAAATATTTAACCATGTGATGAAGTGATAAAACAGAAACATGGATTAGTGGTTATAGTACCAACTGTGCAGGAGAAAGGGGATGGGATCAGGAAATGATCACGAGTCAAGACTCAACCTAAGGTCACCTAAAGAGGTGTTTCTCTATATGTCAAATTCCAGTGCACTGTAGGTAATGGCTCCTGCTGGATCCAGTTCTACTTTGTATATCAATCAAATGATCCCCCAAAATAGTACAGAAAAGTAAAGGTAAGTGCCTTTGTCATACGCAAACTTTAGTTTCAAAGTAATTATTTGCTGGCAGGGCATCTTGTCAGTTTTGCCCCATGGGACTGGGGAGAAGCCCAGATGGCAGAGAGGGGCAGTGGGCCATATTGGTTACTGATACAACACAGGTGTTGGAAGGGAATGATCTGCTATAAAAAACTGGAACCATCTACCATCCCTCCATCTCTGATGAGAAGCTTGGGCATTCTGCTCCAAGGGCAGGGGGTGTTTACATTTTGGAAAATAACATTGCTATCATCGTCATCTTCACTGGCCAAAGCCGAGACACCGTGGTGTGTCCTGGCTTGAGGCACCTCTTGGTTTTAGAGGCCAAAGTGTCTATATATAGTTCATGTGTAAAGGATTCTGGGAGGGGTCGGGTACTCACTGAGACCAGAGCACTGAAGCAGAAGGAAACTC
Organism: Carassius carassius; assembly: GCF_963082965.1. Taxonomy (NCBI): domain Eukaryota; kingdom Metazoa; phylum Chordata; class Actinopteri; order Cypriniformes; family Cyprinidae; genus Carassius; species Carassius carassius. Next base: position 7,387,176 of record NC_081800.1, on the reverse strand, counting down.
CACCATGAGGAAGTCTGGATTTTACTGCCCATGATAAAGTCAAGACTGTTCACTTTCAAAGAGACAGTGAGACACACAGGTGGGAGGTGTGGAGGAGTGACAGACATGTCATTTCCAAGCAAAGAGAGCGAAAGAGAGACAAGGACAGTGGGAAGAGCCTAAAAACAGTTAGTGAACCTGAAACCTGAACAACAAAAATAGGACAGAAATAAAGGTTAGATAAATTATAAATTTACCAAGAGCACAAAAAAGGAAGAGAGTTTTCTGCTATACACTCATAGCACTTTACATGATTATTGTCTGAAATTTTTGAGAAATTACTGATTGTGGTAACTGACAGTATGTCACATAGGCAGTAAACTCACATTAAGTTGAAAAAACCCAGAATATTCCCTTTCAGGATTCAGGCAAATCAGCTGACTTGGCGGCCATCTTGGCAACTCCCTTGGGCAGCTAGTTGTTGCAAGTACTACACAAAAGAGTAAAGACTCCAAAACTGTTTGCCAAGCTTATTTTTTTCAACTGCATTTGTCAAATCAATACCATCAATACAATCTGACCACGAAACAGTTATAAATGTCCCCTTAGTTCAAATCTGGCTAAAAAAAATAGATGGTAAACCTTACTTTTCAAAATATTTTTAAGACTGTTCAAATGAATGCACAAAAAACAAACAAGGATTGGCTCTTGTAACCGAATGGGAAGACTTCATTGTTGAAGAAGCTATATTGAGTGTTGTGCATTTCTTACATTCCTTTTTCTGTACTTAAACTGTAAAGATGCTATACACTGACCAATTAATACCTAATTATGTGGCCTTGTTCACGATATTGTAGTTGAATAGACTTGTTCTAGTAAAGGAGGAACAGAGGGAGACTGAAGAGAGAGGCGAGAGAATGGCATAGAGCGAGGCGGAACACAAGAACTCTGTCTGAGAGTCCGACATGACGCCTTACCCCAGAATAAACAAGCATTCAGCTACATTGAGGGGAAACCCGGAATGCCATGGGGGAGACAGGGAGAGAGAAAGAAACAGAGTAACAAGAGAAAGAAAGAGAGAGAAGAGAACTGTGAAGGTCATCTGGTGGGATGGTGAGTCTCAATCAAAAGAAAATAGGGAGGCACATCAGATGAGGGACCGAGAGGGAAGAAAAAGGAACAGATGAGGGACAGAGTGCAAGAAGAAAAAAAGTAAAAGTTTAACATGTGAAATATGAAATCTATTTTGGTTTTAATGGAGAGGAAGGAAATATGAAAGTAGATTATTAAACTGGGAGAAAGTGACGAGGGAGGGGAAAAATCCAGAGGTGTTCAGGGTGGGAGGGTTGAGATCTATTCACGATGTTTTAAATATTAAAGCTATTTCAGGTTTAATGAGGTGTAAATACTATGGGGAGAGTTGTAAGAGGATGGGGGTTAAAGGGGCCTCACTCTCATTATTTCAAGCGCACACCTTTTGACTATAGAGAACCAGAGAGAGAGAAGTGAGAGCGAGTGTAGAAACAGAGAGATAGAGCTAATGAGCTAGGAAAGACACAGGGCTGAGAGAAAGATGACGACACAATCGAAGGACATTACGTGAATAATAAATGAATGTACGAAAGACTCAACGAATGTTCAAAGGATTGAATAAATAAAACAATGAGTCAATGATGAATGAAGGGGGCATAATGAATGAATGAACAAGTGAGTGAGACAGTAAGTGAGAGTGAATTATAGTCATTAAGTGAACAAATGAATGAAGGAAGGAATAAGTGAGTAAATGAGTGAGTCAGTGAGTGAGTGAGTGAATGAATGAATGTAGGAATGGATGAATAATGGAGTGAATTAATCAGCAAGCCAGAATGTGAGTAAATGAATAAGGAAGGATAAATGAGTGAGTGAATAAATAAATGAGTGAGTGAGTGAGTGAGTGAGTGAGAGAATGAATAACTGAATGAGTGAGTGAGAGAATAAATGAGTCAGTGAGTGAATAAATGAATTAGTGAGTGATTGAATAAATGAAATAGTAAGTGTTTGTAAATGACTGATTGAGCTGTGAAGGCATGAATAAGTAAATAAATGCATGAATAAACGAGTGTTTGTAGAGCAGTGGGTGAGAGGCCAGAGGTTAAACTCTCAGAGGAGAGTAAATAAATGTGATGTGTTGAGGCTGAGCTGAAGTTCATGTGTATGTGTTTTTCCTGTGATGAACAGGATTAGATTAGATGACCTCTTCTGTGAATATGTCAACCGCTCACTGAGACAAGTGCAAAATTACACCATAGACTGTTCTATTAAACACACAACACTTGCTAAATATTTTAACACTGTTACATGTCGGGCGCTTCACTATCTTCTTTGTGCATGTGTGTGTGTGTGTGTGTGTGTCTGTATGTTTGTTTTCTTCACACACACATTCTAAAATCAATACAAGCGCTCACATATACTGTACATATGCATCTGTACTCAAAAAAATACAGATAGCACACACTGACCTTTTGATAAAGGTTTACCATTTAAAAACAGAGTAACACGTCAGCAGCACAACTTAAAAAATAAAAATAAAAAACCTAATAGATGTGTGAACGATCTAAATGTGGGATTTTCTGTCTCATCTTATGCTATGGAAAGGGGAAGGCCAAAATTATCTTCTTATTTCCCTAGTCTCTTTCTGATCAAGTGATAGTCTTGTTCATGAACAGATAATCTAAAATAAAATATCAGTGACCCTTTCCTGGCCAGCCTTAAAAATCCCCCTGATGAAGCTTGAAGTTCGCAGCCACAGCCAACCACAGAAACCCCCCTCTTCATTAGGGAGTAAACCTGATATATGAACAACACTCAAACTAACAAGCCACTTTCACACACAGATACCATGGCATCACATCAGAGATGCACTGGGTAAATTTCCTTTTGAAATGTCACTCTTTGGTGGTAATTTTATGACGTGAAAAGTGAGTGTCAATGCTAATGTTAGCGTCTAGCGTCAGACACAGGCTGTAGAATTAATACTGTTGTTTTAAGGGTCTATGAGACAGTGAGATGTGATTTAGGTCTGTATAACAGACATTGTAGGTTTGTTTTGCAAGTGAAGAGCGTGGCTGCTTGCTCAAAAGAGTGGTCTGGCTTTTGGAAGAGCGTTGAGCTTCTAAATTCACATTTCAGAGAGTACACACACTCCTGGCGATGAGTAATGAATAGTGCGCGACTGATATATTGCTGTGGTTGATACATTGGCCGATATTTGGATTTTTTTATTTTAAATATCGGCATCAACCGACCGATATGATAAAAAAATATTAAAAAGTACAAATAAAATTTTACTTCATACGAATTAGCCACCAATTCGCCAATATGTAAAGTAGTTATGAACTGCCATGAGAGTGTATTACATAGAAAGCAATACATAAGCCAATACAAGCATGTTGTATTCTGAGTGTTGCCACAATATAGCACTATTAGCAGATATGAGTGTAAACTCTTCTTCTATGGTCAGTTTTATCTTTCGACTCGAAAAAGTTTGAAGAGAATTTTGCCGTTGTATTAGCTATACTAACCTGCTAGCTATATAAATAAAACATCCATTTTAATGCCATAGACATTTTAAGGTTATTCTACTGCACCCTTGATCCTGTGCTGGCTAAACATTGACATGTCTGGCTGCATTCCACTTAGTTTTTATGCCCTTCTCTCACTAACTTCCCACCATCTCATTGATTCGGATGTATGTCATTAATTAAAAATTAAAATTAATTTAAAAAAGCCCTTGATCAGTTGGAATCTGCTATGGACTTGATATCATTATTTACATTTTTGCCTTATGAATTTGTTTGGTGAAGCACTCTATATGTATATAGGTATGACTGGGCTGCTTTTTATATTTAAAAAAATAATGCAAATGTCATTTGTGAGTTGTTGGGGTGGGAGTAAATTAAATGTGATCTGCTGTGATGTCACAAACGCATTGCACTGCGGTTTATGGAGTGGACTGAAGTGTACATAGGAAGTAGACTTTTCCGTTTAAACTTCAGGGTCAGACCATATATACATTTGGCAAAGTTTGGATGAATAAATCAAAAGAAGGGCTGCACACTTAATCAAATCATGATATGGAATAGTGTCCAAAAATTTATAAAAATAATAGAATCCAGAAAGATTAAAATGGAAACCACAGAATTTGGGAAAAATATGTGAAATAAAGTGACATGTGGCCAAGTATGGTGAACCATACCCTGAATTTGTGCTCTGCATTTAACCCATCCAAGTGCACACACACAGTATTGAACACACAAAGACAAACACACCCGGAACAGAGGACAGCCATATTGCTGTGGCACCCAGGCAGTTGGGGGTTCTGTGGCTTGCTCAAGGGTCTCACCTCAGTCATGGTATTGAGGGTGGAAGAGAGCACTGGACATTCATTCTCCCAACTAACAATTCCTGCCGGACCTGAGACATGAACCCACAGCCATGGGTTACAAGTCTGACTCTTTAACCATTAGGCCACAACTGCCCCATATGGATGTTAATATTATCTAAAAAGAATCACCTAGCATATCCTTGTCTGACATGTAGAAAGGTAGATCTCATGTAAACTTTTTTGTTTAAACCATATTGATTGTAATATTGTGATGTTTCCTGAAAGTTTGTGAATCTGCATTCCAGGACACATGCCCATTATAACACCTGTGTATTCTGCATCCAGATTCAACACCTGCAAACATCTGCTAAACATCCAATGTGACCTCACAATGTGATCCCCTCTCTAGAACTGTGATGGCTTGATGCCTCATGTTTGCCAGTGATCAGTAAGAAGCTCTGGAAGGGAATTTCCATTCAGCAGATGCCTGAACAAAGGTGATGTGAAACTTAAGGACACGTGCAGAGAATAACTATGCAAACAGTCCCTATAGCATGATCTGACTCTTATCTTACAACATTCATGCTGAACACAGTATCAGTATGGTGATTAGGATAATATTTTAGAAGCTTTAAACAATAGTCTGACTGTCTTTTTGGTTTTGGCTGCCTAATCATGTTAAAAACCATACCCCACCCCCCCACCTCCCCTTCTCTCTTTCACACACAAACATACACACACACACACACACACACACACACACACACACACACACTTTACAAAGCGCAGGTTAAGAAATATCCTGCTGCTAGCCAGAAATTCATACCAAGAAGCATGGTAATTGAGATATGCAGTTCTATAAACATGCCAACCACCAATTACAAGCTTCTTAAAACCATTAGTCTGTGCACAATGCAACTTGGACATCAGCATCCTGAGATCCCATTTAGTGCTGTCAGCAAGCGGCACCCTTAACCATGCAAACCATTAGCCCTGCAACTAGACACTTCCTGTACCCTTTAACCAAATCTGAGAAAAATCTACCTTGTGACTGGACCTCAACATGGACATGGATTGCATGGTAGCAGAAATCACTTATGAGAGCATTTAGAGAGTTCTACTAATTACATGTTACATATAACAGGTGGGTGATAAAATACATCTGGTTAGGTTTAAATAAACAAAGCATCCTGGCCAAAGTAGCCACTCTCATAGGTTTTGGACAAACCTGTCAGTCTGAACACCTCAAGAATCCACCAATTCACTAGGAAAACTGCAGCCGAGTCCAAAACCCTGAGCAGGGCATGAGGGCTTTCATAACATCCTGTTTGTCTCACCCTGATCCGACTCATCCAAGCCTGAGCCTGTTTTGTGTGCCAAGCAATATTCTCATCTTCACTGAGCATTGAGATACGGCCCATGTTATCAAATGACATCCAAAACAATTTACCATTTAGCAAGTCCTCAGTTCCTAAGCGGACTGAGTTTTACAAACGGTTAATATGATTTTAGATTTGAAAATGTTTCGATTCCATTTAGAACGTAATTAAATTGACCTCAAAAGCTTGACTAGCACATTAGCTCGGCTTATAAGGGCCAATGCATGAGGAATATAAATGTGCACTATTTGTGTTGCAGGAACAGACATGACTTTTGTAAGCATGTGTGTACACAGTACAATGAGCTGGTGTGTACTTAGATGTGTGGAGTCTTGCACTTGATATTTGATCTGTGGGGTTGGGTCAGCGAGTGCAGTTATTTCTGTTGGAGCCGCAGGTAGCAGGGCTGGCAAATAGAGAGGATGAGAGAGTGTCTCGAGAGTTAAGAAGGTAAACTCGCGCTAAGCTGATGCAGATCTCAGCGTATTCCCCTCCCTCTCTCCTTCACTTTATCCCTTCTTTTCCACACTTCAGAAGACCTTGGGGCACCCCCCGTCCCAACACACTTGCACACACACATACAATTTAATCCTCATACCGCCACTAAGGTCAATTCAATTATCCTGTTTTCTGAAAGTGTGTGTGTGCCCATTTCACAGTCGGCCTGCACAAATACACCAGAGATTAGAGCTGCCACACTTTTAATGATCTACATACCTATAAGCAACAGTATCCGAGACAGGTAGGGCCTCATCCCCGCTTGCTGGCGTGATCTGTTCCTCAGCACGGATTTTGTTTTTAGGTTGATGAGGCTGCCTCACGTCCCATGTGTCTTTCCGATATTAATGAGGAAATGAGTTTTTTCAACCCCAAATTCCCCACCTCAATCTGTAGTTTGTCATGCTGTTATACTATTAGTGTTACAACAATAATTTTCATCTTCATCAGAGTTCTATTTCTATCTGGGTTTGAATTATACAATCAAACACGGTGGCAAAGTATTCCAGGAGAGTTCACTCTCACGGGATCCACGAGGCAGTGCTTGCCAAGTAGGTGTTTAAGGTGTGTCCGAAATTTTATACCATCTAGGTACTGTACTGCAAAGAGAAACTTTGTAACTGTTAAAAAGTATAGTCCACATACTGTAGTATGAATGTATGTACTACATCCACCACCTACGCCGTCAGCTCTTCACTGCCATTCACAACTCCTCTCTGGTAGCCTCATGGGACAGTAAAGTGTCCATTGAATGTGTACTTTAGTATCTCGCCGAAAGAAGTAGGTCATCTGGGTACTTTTTGCCTACTGTTTCATGATTACCAGGATTCGGAACTTATTTCATGTACTTTTCACCTACTGTATCATGTATGGGCCACTCCAGTCCTTGGGGACTCTGGTTATGGAGGGCCACTGTCCTGCAGAGTTTAAATCCATCCCAAATCAAACATAGCTGAAATATCTAACCAAAGTATTCAGGGTTACTAATAAATTAAGTGTGCTTGATTAGAGAAAGAGCTAAACTCTGCAGGACAGTGGCTTTTCATAACTGGAGTTGCCCATTTTTTGCACTATATAGTAGGGAAGTATGCATATTCATTCTGTTCTGCAAGACCAAACATCCTCTGATGAAAGGTCAACAGTCGGCCCAATGAAGTTGCAAAATGTTTCCCAGTTACATAATGTGATATGTTGACACCATAAAATATAGTAATCCTACCTGAAATGTCCTGGTTGCCATAGCTCCAGCCAGGATTGGAGACCATGGATGGCAGTGGCGATGCCGTCCGACTGTCCCCTTCATTCTGTTGGGTTATGTGCCTGACTGTGTCCTTGTTCTTGCGGTTTTTCCTGCGGCCTGAGCCTGGGGGTTGCCAGCCCCCCTCTCCTCGTCCACTATGCTCTCCAGGCATGCCTTGTACCCCTCGGCCAGCCCCATCTTGCAGATTGGAGGGGGAGACCTGCTCCTCTTTGACCTGGACAGAACGGTAATCAGTAGGCCACAAGGGCTGCAAACAAGCATCCTCCTGGCTCTCATGGCTTTTGGGTTCCTGGTCCTCTTTGCCATAGTTGCTACCGCCTTCGTGGCAGCTAGCTATGGCTGAGTCTCCAGATGAATTTGCCGGGCTGGTGCGTCTGGCCAACCATGGCGAGGAACTGCGGGCTGAAATCATGGACGCCAGTGCCTCCGAGGCTCCACCCACACCAGGCCCAGTCCCACCTCCCATAGAGCTCACCACATTGCCCATCTCAATATCCGCAAGTTCGTCTGCAAGCTCGGAGCGAATGCTGATGTCTAATGCTGCCTTGATGAAGCCGTGACACGCCTGCACTATGTCGGTCATCTGCAGGTAGCTGGCAGCCGACATCACTTCAATCACATTCTTGCTAGTGAGTGCCAAGTGGGCGGAGTACATGAAGTCAAGAATGGTCTTGAAACCTTGAGCTGTGACGATGTCCAGGTGCGTGATGGTGGCCTGCTGCTCTGAGACCTTCTTCACCTGGCAGTAAAGTGTTTTGAAGTAGCGGCTGCTGCCCAGCAACACGTTCTTGTGCGCCTTGAAGATCTTGCCCTCCACGATCACACATACGTCGCACAGGATGCCGTGCTGCCGCTGCTCGTTCAGCTCCCGCAGGAGCTGCCGGTAGTGCGACCTGATCTCCATGTCTTCCTTCCGGTTATTCATTGGACTAACGGGTGGCTGCTTCTTCTGAACAGAGTCTAAAGAAGGACAACACACAATACACAAACCATGGTTAGTAAAGTTGCTGTAGATGCAAGAAACAGACCACAAGTTCCTGAATAAAGAGAGAATAGGTATGTCTGGAACAAAATACCAGCTTACACTAATAGTAGGCTACTGTGAAACAGCGGACATTTTTAAACAATTAATAATGCCATTTTAAAAAGTAGCCACATTGTTGTCACATATTATGACCACATGCATGCCATCCAGTTATTATTATCAATAAAAACTATTATTTTGCATTTTGCAATTTAAGACTTAAGGAAATGTACTTCAAAAGTTAAGCTTAACGGGACATCATTTTTGTCATAAAGAGAAAATCATTTTGACTTGTAAAAGCAAAAATGCATACAGTAACTTGCAATGGATGTGCCAGTCTCTGGAGGGTTTTAGGGACAAAATACGAAGGTCATATTTTTGTTAAGACATTTATATTCAATTAAAACAACTGTATTGTTTGATATGTAAAGTTGTTTAAATTGGGTTGCGTATAAAATTATTTTCTGCTGTAATCAATAAAGTCTGTTTTGATTGAGCTTGTGTTGACAGATCCAACAAACAACAGCTACCAACTGCCAGGTAATTTGTCACATTAGAAATGTAACATCATATTGACTGCATTACATTGTGGGATACAGTACATAGTGTGCACAGTGTTTTATGTTGTTTGTTGCCCATTTGGGCAATCCTGGTATTCTATAAATACTGTGCACAGTATACATACTACATACTGCAGATATAGAAAAGTAATGTTATTAAGCCAATCCAAACACAGCCAATGACTGAACAGGAGGGTCAGATTAATAGAGTACATGTTAAATGTGCTTAACTGTCATAAAAATAACGTCATGATGCAATTCCGGCATTTTTTGTTCATTTATTTTATTTTGGGGTGAAGTGCAATCCGGATAATTTTTGACAGTTTTTGTGAGATTTACCCCATGCTTCCCCCACCATCCTAGCTGAGTGTGTCATGTGTTTATATTTTCTCTCTCTCTTTCTCCTCTGTACACATTCAAGAACAATCCCTTATGAAAAAAAAATAAATTGCAGTATATTGGAAAATATCATGTAATATATTAGGCATATATTCTTATATATGGGATTTAATATTTTTTTTTTTTCAATATATTGCAATATATTGAAAGCGGCAATCATTTGTATATTTTGCAATGTATTATATAATATATGTATCATCAATATATTATTAAATGTATTCAAATATATATTATATTAGAAAATAAAAAGGGAAAATAATATATTACAATATATCACAATATATTTTAAGAAATATATTGGTAAATATATTTTCCTTTCGTAAGGGATGCATTGCCTCATCTAGCTCTCCTCCCCCCTCTCTATCTTAATGATTATAGCAGAGATGCTCAGGTGTTCACTGTTCAACCCTTTAATCATGATGTTTTTCTCTGTTCGCTTTATTAGCTGCCAAATAAAATCACCCAGTGAGTGTGTAAAGCACTTTAACACAATCATCGCCTCTCCTCTTCTCACTTTTCTCTTTTTTGTTACTAAATTGTTTCATTTAATTACCATTTTGTGAGTTAGTTGAATAATAAAGTGGAAAATGGAGCTGCCAAACAGATAATTCATTTTTAGTGGGGAAAGGTGATGGCTGTAGCCCAGCAGACAACCAGCCACAAGCCATCAGAGCTGGCCAATGCGTGTCACCTACTTCAGAATGGCATTTTAGTGACATTTAGTGATTAAATGACTTTTTACGGAGATAGAAGACCTTAGTAATAACAATTCAAAGCTATGGTCAATTTCTTCTTTCAGGTTTTGTGCTCTTAGGTGTCTTTTATGAAGACAGGTTTTCAGTGATGAGTGAGAATTTCTAGATTTTGATGCTGCGCTCCATGAAAAAGCAATTCTTCACTTGATTTAATATCAATCTTAAGATTCTTTGAAACGCAAAAGAGGTTACCAGCAATGTCAATAGTCACACTACCTAACCATTTTAAAGTTGTTTACATGCAATCTCTGCCTGTAGAATTGTGCAGAATTGTGTTTTTTGTTTATTAACTATATGGTATAATGTGATAATGCTGTCAGCTATAATAAAAGTGAAGTAGTCTCAGCTCAATGTTTAACTATTTTTAACAATTTAACCAAATCTATTTCACACAATTCGACAGACTTCCCCCCTAAAGGGTTGCAAAAAAATAGTCTTCAGATTCCTGGGCCTCCAAGGGTCTAAAAGCGTTAAATGGGGGGGGGGGGGGGGGGGTTTAAACTATTATTCTTTTTTACAATTACTGTGCATAATGCAATGCGTCCAAAACACCGTTACCAATTTAATAATGTCATGTTCAAACCAGTAATTTTGAGCAACTTCTGAGTTGGTGTAACAAAAACACTATTGCTTTTATACAACATATCGGGCAACTTTTCCTTTAGACACAATATTGCCAGTTACTTTGTCTTTGTTTTTGTTTTTTCTCCGCAATCACCTAAGTGAATGATTCACTGACTCATACATGAAGACTTGTTATACCTTTTGGCATATTGATGTAATCTGCAAACACTAGTTTAGCGTAATTTAGGAAATTACATCACTTGCTTACCGATGGTTCCTCTGCAGTGAATAGGTGCTGTAAAAATGAGAGTTTAAATAGCTGATAAAATCATCACAATAATCCTGATAATTTACTCATGTCATCTAAGATGTTCATATCTTTCTTTCTTCAGTCAAAAATAAATTCATGTTGTTGAGTAAAACATTCCAGGATTTTTTTCCATATAGTGGACTTCAATGGAACCCAACAGGCTGAAGGTCAAGTTTCAGTTTCAGTGCAGTTTCAAGGGGCTCTACACAATCCCATCTGAGGAAAAAGGTTCTTATCTAGCTAAACGATAGGTTATTTTCTTTAAAAAAACACACAAATGATTGTCTTGTCTTAAAATGGATTTGTTTCTTACAAACACATATTTTTTTCACTTCACAAAATGTAATTATTGGACTGGAGTGGTGTGGATTACTTGTGAATTAGTGTGATGTTGTTATCAGCTGTTTGGACTCTCCTTCTCCAAATATCTCCAAATCTATTCTAAAGAAGAAACAAACACATCTACATCTTGGATTGCCTGAGGGTGAGAATTCTCAGCAAAGGTTAACTTTTGGGTGAACTTTTCCTTTAATGGTCATAAAAATATGCTTTAAAACTTCTTTGTGAAAATGTGATTTCTTCTTTTGCTTTTTCTTTGGATTTTAGAATTTAACATTATCCAGTCTTTGTAAGGTTCACCCATAAACTGATTAATGAGTAGATGTCTGAACTAGCATTTCTTACTAACCACTGACACTCACTGAGATGCAACTTCCTACATGAAGATGCACCTACATTGTCACACATACACACCGATATCCCCAATAGGCTACTCTTCCCCACTAGCATCCTCTATGAGCAGCACAGAAGCCATCCTGGATGGGGCCAAATCACAGGGACGTGGAGTGTTACCAAATGGGGCCATGATTTGTTTTGTGAGCGTTCAGGCTGTCAACTCGCATCTGCCTGACTGCATCATGACAGCTTCCGTTCACTATAGTGACAGCAGCGTTTGCTGCGGGGCCGGCACACTTCAGGTCATGTTTAGGAAAGTTCCTCTCAACCTGATGGCTTGTAAGATCAAATCAATCTTCTGCCTCTCCCATGTCCACTTGTACAAATACACCTTTCTTGGAAGACTGAAAGAAGAAGAGAATGGCAGTGACAAGTGACTTTTTCCTTTTTAATAGTTTTAAGTTAGCCTCCAACTGCTTTGCTTGAGGCTTTTTTTATTTGATTGCCTATAATGCAGTCGTTCAACTCATTCCAGAGAACAACAACTGAATAATGTTGTTAATTTTAAAGGGACAGGTCACCTAAAAACGTGATTCCACCTTTGTGTTCCACTTAAGAAAGAACATTCAAACTTTTTTGTAAACAACATACCCTCTCAGAAAGAAAAGGTCCAAAAGCTGTCACTGGGGTGGAACCTTTTCAAATTGTATACCTTTGTATATCTTAAAGGTACATATTAGCACTTAAATGGTACCATCCTAACACTTGAACTGTGCAATTTGGCACCTTTTGAAAGGGTACCACCCTAGTGGCTTTTGGCTTTTTTTTCTGAGAGTGTAAAGGTGACAGAATTGTTGTATGAACTATCCCTTTAACATCAGAGAGTCTTTTCATCTATTCCCTTTTAACCCCCAATACCAATTTATTTTTCTCTGACAATGAGAAGTAACAGCTCAGTAAATAATGGCACTTTGCACCCCAGACTCCCCAAATTAGTCAGTTCTTTTCATGTGACAACTCCGACCTACTTCAACTGTACAACCAGCAATGAATATTAATATCTCTTCGTTGGCCGACTGAGTTACATGACAATCTGGGCAATCAAGTGCAACACAACAATAAACATAAACAACACAATTGACAGACGTGTAACATGGCTAAACACTGAATGAGACAGAGTGCAGTCGGACTAATCAGATTTTCTGCTTCACTGGAACAAGAAGCATCTGAAGCTTCTTAGACAAAATAAAAGAGTGTTAAAAGAGAAATGCATAATAGACAGCAAGTTCACATAACCTTGGTGAACAATACGGAGCGCAAGTGCAAGACCATTTTTTACATTTTATATTGTGGGAAAGGCTATATGCAAGAGCAATACTTTAAAATGTTAAATAGCCATCGAAGCCCATTGCAATAACCAACAAATTAAAGAGTTAAAATTAATACATGCTTTTATTTTACAAGTGAAACAAGACATTTAATGTCAAAATAGTCTAGGGCGTGTCTTGATTTGACTGGATAGCAAAAAGTCTTGATGTGACTGGTGAAATAATGTGCACAGATTTGTCATTCACAACATGACCAAAAACTCAATAGGGTCAATTTTGATGTTGACTTAAAAAAAAGAAAGGATTTTCACTCTCCAAAAGTAGGCTGATGGCTTTAAATGAAGCTCTCTGACTGCATTCAATTACAGTGAAATGGTCCGAAATTGTCCCTGTGAAACTACATAATCTAACAGTGTTGTTTAGATGATTATACATGATTGGAAGCAATTGCTTTAATAAGGGTTGATAACCACTATCCATCAATGTTTCAGCACCAGGAGCACAACATCATGATATTATCTACCCTGTCTTAAATCGCAGCTACTGAGTTCACAGTTAGCCTAACTGCAGCCCAGCTTTCGTCCGTGCCAAAATAGAAGGTGTAAGAAGTTGTAGTAGTAAGGTTAAGGTTAGGGTTAGGCCTGTAATGGGATTGGAGGGAAGAAATGTGCAAAGAATGGAGGCCAGAGCAGCCTAAGACTCCAAGGATAGAGTGTTAAAGAGTGCCAACACCGCTTACAGTTCCTGTCTCCCGCAAACACTCAGATCTGGAGTGACTGGGTTCCTCCGGCCAAGTAAACACACACATACACACACACACACACACACACATACTTCTATGTATGCTCTTCCTTATTTTTGGAAGAAAAAGGTGGTTCTGATATTCTTGGAGGGGACGGGGGAAAGATGGCCATCTTTCTTTCTTTTTCTTTTCATTTCTGTTCATGATGGTGGGAAGGCCAGTCGTGACATACGAGGAGGTGGCAGAAATAGGAAGAAGGAGACAGCGAGCGCTCAGAGGGTGTAAGTCATGTATGCGTCAGTGTGTTTCTCCGGCAGCCAGTCATTTTAAACCACTCAACTGGACATCAGGGTCATTATCCGAGGGGTTAATCCCCAATTTCACAGAGCTGGCAACAGGCAAAGTGGAACAAAAAGGGTGCAGGCCTTTAAACAAATAGCAGAAACAGTATCCAACATACAAAAAAACCCTTCTTTTTTTCAGAGTTCATGAAAGTTTTATGATGGCTTCACGAAGCTCAGCTGCTGCATTTTAAGTCATAAAACAGCTAAATTTAATCAGGCAAAGACAAGCATACCCTTAAATTGGCTTTACAGCTGGTGGTAAAACCATTAATTGACTGAACAAACTGCTGTTTAAATGTGGTCTGACCGAGACAAAAAAAATAAGTAAATGACTCATTAAACAAGAAGTATTGGTTTAAAAGATTAGCCAAATAAAACAAAATAAAGAGAAAATGGGGATTAAGCACAGTTAAATACGGTTACGGGTGCTACAATGGACTATCTTTTAAATCATAATAAAAATGCAGTGTTATGACAAATATAGAGATAAATGAGCTGAGGATAAAAGGTGGATGCATTTAGTCTCACTATTTATAACTATTAGGGTAGCAGTATAAATAGACAAGCAATTTATGAGAAAAAAAGGTGTTTTGGCTTTGATACACTGCATTGACAAGACAGTTACAGCTATTTATAATATTAATTATTAAGATATCAGCACAACATGAATTGCTGATATACAGTGGGTACGGAAAGTATTCAAACCGCCTTAAATTTTTCACTCTTTGTTATATTGCAGCCATTTGCTAAAATCATTTAAGTTCTTTTTTTTCCTCATAAATGTACACACAGCACCCCATATTGACAGGAAAAACACAGAATTGTTGACATTTTTGCAGATTTATTAAAAAAAGAAAACCTGAAATATCACATGGTCCTAAGTATTCAGACCCTTTGCTGTGCCACTCATATATTTAACTCAGGTGCAGTCCATTTCTTCTGATCTTCCTTGAGATGGTTCTACACCTTCATTTGTGTCCAGCTGTGTTTGATTATACTGATTGGACTTGATTAGGAAAGCCACACACCTGTATATAAAAGAGCTTACAGCTCACACACAGTGCATGTCAGAGCAAGTGAGAATCATGAGGTCAAAGGAACTGCCTGAAGAGCTCAGAGACAGAACTGTGGCAAGGCACAGATCTGGCCAAGGTTACAAAAAAAATTCTGCTGCACTCAAGGTTCCTAAGAGCACAGTGGCCTCCATAATCCTTAAATGGAAGACGTTTGGGGCGACCAGAACCCTTGCAAGACACATGAAAGCCTGCATGGAGTTTGCTAAAAAAAAACACCTGAAGGACTCTGGTCTGATGAGACCAAGATATAACTTTTTGGCCTTAATTCTAAGCGGTATGTGTGGAGAAAACCAGGCACTGCTCATCACCTGTCCAATAGAGTCCCAACAGTGAAGCATGGCGGTGGCAGCATCATGCTGTGGGGGTGTTTTTCAGCTGCAGGGACAGGACGACTGGTTGCAATCGAGGGAAAGATGAATGCGGCCAAGTACAGGGATATCCTGGACGAAAACCTTCTCCGGAGTGCTCAGGACCTCAGACTGGGCCGAAGGTTCACCTTCCAACAAGACAATGACCCTAAGCACACAGCTAAAATAACGAAGGAGTTGCTTCACAACAACTCTGTGACTGTTCTTGAATGGTCCAGACAGAGCCCTGACTTAAACCCAATTGAGCATCTCTGGAGAGACCTGAAAATGGCTGTCCACCAACGTTTACCATCCAACCTGACAGAACTGGAGAGGATCTGCAAGGAGGAATGGCAGAGGATCCCCAAATCCAGGGGTGAAAAAATTGTTGCATCTTTCCCAAAAAGACTCATGGCTGTATTAGATCAAAAGGGTGCTTAGGACCATGTGATATTTCAGTTTTTCTTTTTTAATAAATGTGCAAAAATGTCAACAATTCTGTGTTTTTCTGTCAATATGGGGTGCTGTGTGTACATTAATGAGAAAAAAAAAATCAACTTGATTGAATGATTTTAGCAAATGGCTGCAATATGACAAAGAGTGAAAAATATAAGGGGGTCTGAATACTTGCCGTACCCACCGTATGTTAAAATATAAATATATATTAAAACACATAAACCAACGATGATCTGTATTAGTAACATAGGTCTATACAATGTAACAATGTTTAATATTAATGAAAGTTTGAAATAACTATAATAGCAAATGATAATGATAAAAGTACCAAGTTTGATTACTTCACTCTCAAAGCTAGCTAAATGGAAGTGAGTTACGATATGTTCTCTGGCACAATCTGTTCTAGGTACAGTATGATTAATAGATAAATAACATGGGGGACATGGGGAAATATATTTGCCTGCAGCAAGAGCGACTTAAAGTCTCAGATACTTTACGTGCTACCATTTTGCTGGTGTTTTCAGCATATAAATGTTGAATATAATCAGGACTACCAGTCAATTCAACATTTAATTCAATTCTATAATATGTTGATCTATTATTCAACATTATTGCAGTTACTTGCATGTATGAATATTTGCTAAGATGAGCTCCCAAATGAAGATAATTAAAAGAAAGTGTTTTTTTGTGGTATGCAAAAGCATTGAAAAGAAAAGTCTTTATTTACATTATTGTTTAAAAGCTTTTTTATATACTTTTATTCAGAAGAAATCTGTTAAATGGATCAAAAGTGACAGTAAGGATATTTATAATATTACAAAAGATTTCTATTTTAAATAAATGCTGTACGTTTGAACTTTCAGCACAGAATCCTGATTTTGTTTATAATGGTTTCCACAAATATATGAAGCAGCACAACTCTTTTCAACACTGATAATAATAAGAAATGTTTCTTGAGGATCAAAACAACATATTCTGATTTCTGAAGATCATGTGACACTGAAGACTGGAGGAATGATGCTGGAAATCCAGCTTTGCATCACAGGAATCCATTAAATTAAGATATATATTAAAAGAGAAAACATTTTTGAAAAATAAATACATTAATAAAATAATGAGAACAAGAAAATTTTGGATTTGTTAAGCCAAGATCCCAGAGTGCTCTCTGTGAGCTGACCCTCTATCTCCTCATAGACTGAGCAGCACTATCTCAGTGTCTGTCTTTAGGCAAGACTCCAGCTGGCCCAGGTGACAAGAGCCTGTCACACCACCGAGAATGTGACGAGAGCGGATCTAAAAGGCTTTGAGAGTCTTAACCCCTCCGCTCAGCTCCACCCGGCTCAGCACCTCTCCCCCCCCCCCCCCCACCCCACGTCCTCCTTTACCTCTTCTTGAGCATTAAGCCGGAGCAGTGAAGGTGAGTCCATGCTGAAAAGCTGGATAGGTCAGAGTGTCGGGAGAGTGGTGTGAAACAGGGACAGAGAGACTGGAGTGTTTACCGGATCACATCAAGGCCTTGTCCCGCAGGGTTTGACCCTGCAAGGTCCTATCCTGGACTTCTCAGTGAGACTTTGCCCTGAGCTCACCTGCTAAAACTAAGCGGAGAGTTTCAGGTATTCCCTCTCACGCTAATGCCAAGTTTTGGCCTCTTGACTTCTCCACGTTCACACGGGACTCGACAGCTTTTTCATCATTCCATCATCTAGAATCATTGTTAGTATCAAAATAACAGTAATAATAGAGACATTCACAACTGCCACATGTACATTAAGAGTTTTATCCAAAAAACATTTTTGAGCAGCTCTTGCATTCGCTGGGAATCAAACCCAAATCCTTGCTGCTAGTGCCAGGCTTTACTGTTTGAGCAGCAAGAACTAAAAAAGCATTAATCAAATTATTTTCATAAAACAGATATTTTATGTGTTTGGATGTTAGATAATAGGAAATGTGACAACATTAATATGTCATATACGTGAGTTTTTGCCTTAAAATAATTGATCTTTTGCCACCAAATTCAGTTTGCACTACTTGCCATAATTCATATGACTCGCTGTCACTTCTACAGCAGAAGAACCGGTATGATTGACAATTATGCACACTCTATAAAGTTTGGATGTGGCTGGACATTGCAGAGAGGTTATAAAATCAATGTGGCAAAATACAAACTATTTTTTTTCCATTTTGAAATGAAGGTAGAGCTACTTTTGATCTGTACTCCCATGCAAACTCATAAGCACACGAAGGCCTTATCGCTACTCTTTAGTAATGCTCTGGCACACTTTCCCCAAATGTCGGGTAAACATTTCCATTGATCTACACCTCGAAGAACTGCGACAAACTCCCTCAGAAGGTATGCTGGCAATGCCTGTGTGTTACAGAAACACTGCATTCATTGGTCTCTTTATAATCACAGAATCAGCCCATAACACATCGGCTTCACTAATGCCTTTCCCCCTTAAAAATAGCCTCTTTTTCCTTTAACCAATGAAAATGCAGTGGAAAATGTTAAGGCCAGGCAAAAGTAGTTAACCTGTTAACCCTTAAAACCGTACCTGGCAGAGGCACTTCTTGCAGCGTGATGCTATCTGGCCTCTGTCCTCCATCTTTCTCTCACTCCTTCCCTCCCTCTTTCCTTCTGTCCTAGTGTATTTCTGGGCTATTCACTCTGCCTCAGAGGCCCTGAAGCCAGCCGCGTCTCCAGTGGAGGCTCCCTCTTCGACAACCCAGGGCTTAGCCTAAATTCTCTCGCTATTAAAAGCTGTGAAATGCAAATAATGAAACATCTCATTACCACTGTAGGAAAATGAAAAGAGAAAATGGTAGAGGGGGGGGGGGGGGGGAGAGAGAGAGAAAGAGAGAGAGAGGGGAGGTTAGCGGGAGATAACCTGACAGAGTGGCTTTTGTTTCATGAGAGTTGGCGTTACAGAGGGAGTCAAGATTGGATTTGCCAGTAAAATAAACAGGGGTGGGTCCTGGAGAAATGTTCTGGGGTGACTTACGGTCGTAGCTTGAGGACACACACACAAGCGAGCCGGGAACTAACTGTCCATACAGGGTTATGCTTAAAACACCATATACATTCAGTGTTCAAAGCGAGTTTGGGGAGAAGGGTGAGAGTCCCTCTGTGTGGGGTCCTGGTTGTCACATATCCTCTCCCATTACTGGCAACAAGGCCATGGAGGGGGGGGGATCACACCTGCCAAAAACATGTCCAAATGTCCAGGTCATATTTCACCCCACAATGAAGAAAAAAATTAAAAATATGTAACTCATTAAAATAAAATGTTTTTTGTCCTGTTTTCCAGTAAAGATCTTTAGGTAAATCTTTCTATGAAGCCCTTTTTATAATGCATTATAAGGGTATTGTTAAGACACTTTAATGAATGCATAATGCATTAAAATATATATATATGTTGCATCTCATGAATATTCATAACAATTATAATACATTATAATACTTTATAATACATATGTATTTGTGTTCTAACTTTTAAGAGTATTGATTATTTATAACACCATCTACTTTTACATTTATAATGGACTATATCATGTCTTGACATATGTGACAGGTTTATTTAAGACCTGCACAGTTTCTTATCTTGTGAGTGGTTAGGTGTTGAGTGTTATTTAAGAATTTCCTGTGAGGCTAATGTTAATTTTACCTAGAGCTAGTTCATACTTTCAAATGCAAAAAAAAAATACCAAAATAATCACACTGATATAACAATAAAAATAGTTAAAACTAAAGCAAATGTGTAACATTACAAATTCATCTGATCTGATCTGGTTGTTTGAGAAACAGTCATTATTATTATTATTATTATTATTATTATTATTATAAGTGGTCTTTGTCTGCTTTAAGTAGCATAAGTAACATGGCAAGATTTATAATACAATATAAGAGACTTGTAATACATTATAATTATGAGAAATATAATCCATTGTAACTTAAGTAAATGCAATGTGTTCATTGTGTTATAAAATCATTATATTCGTAACAGCTATAACCACAAATAATTAAATATTATAACACATTAAAACTGTTATTATGAATATTTATGAGATGATACAACATATACTTTTTTTTATAATGCATTATGCATTTGTTATAATGCCTTAAGAATACCTTTATAACGCATTATAAATACGGGTGTCATAGAAAGTGTTACCGATCTTTAAAACAAGATACATTTACTTGTGAAGCAAAACTACATAAGGGCCTGGTTTCACAGACAGGGCTTAGACTAAGCCAGTATTAGGCCAGAGTTTAATTAGGACATTTGAGTAATTTTTACAAACATGCCTTAAAAAATAAACACTGACATATTTTAAGCTCAATCAGCACAAGTTTTTTCAGTTGAAACAGTTTAGGCTTACATTTTAGTCTGGGACTAGCCTTAAGCCTTGTCTGTAAAACCGGGAAAAGGTATTATTCAAATTCTCTTAACTAAGATGGAACAGAAATATTACAACATTAAGTGAGGTAAATTAAATACCTTAAATTAATTAGGGTACAAAATAATATCTTAAGATCCCACACTATTTTGCTTCTCAAGTAAATACATTTTGTTTTAAGGATGATTTTATACTGGACAACAAGACAAGACAAATGATTTCAAGAAAATTAATTTGTGCAGTGTAGTCTTCACATAGACAACTGCTTGGATAGCGTCGGCGATGTGTGTTGTGACACTGCAAATAGGAGAACTGTAAGGTTTTTTTAAATTGAATGAATTAACTTGTGTCTCTTCATCTGACCATCCTCACTGAGGGACTATTAAGAGCTGGGTTGAGAGGTTGATGACAAGCCTCGTTACTGAGTGGGAGTCAAATTCCAGCACGATCTCCACCTCTTCCTTCTCTTTTGCTGTCTTTCATTCTCCCACTTATTTTTTTTTTTTGTATGAGTGTACACTTGCATTACCCCCCCCCCCCCCCTACCCCCCCCACACACACACACATGCACACAGTCATCATTTCAAATCCACCAAATGTTGCGCCGATGACTCCCTAAAGCTCGGCTGCCGCTCCTCACGAATCGACGACTCATCTTTAACACCTTCCTGGAGCTCGCGCCATGAGAGGTGTCACAACAAACCGGCGTTGTCACGCTGCACTGTGCCACAGCGTTCCTGTAAGCACACACTCCTGTGCACACACACACACCAACACACCATGCTGTGACAAGCCATTATCACAACAGGAAGGCTCATCACCGCCAGATCAGGTCCACGAATGCAAACTTCACAGAATGATTCGCTAAATGTTTTGTGTTGCACTTTTTTTGTGAACTTCCCTAATCAAGGTTTTATGCAGTCGTAATTTCATTTTTCGGGATGGACCACTGTTCATCCTTTCATCCACTTATTAAGCAGGCTGTAACTCTAAGGTATATAACACACACACACACCCATCCAGAACGATAGATAGAATGACAGATAAAATGATAGATAGATAGTCAGACAGAAGTACAGACTGATAAATGCTAGAACGATGGACAGGATAGATAGATAGATAGATACATAAATGCACGCGCACACACACACACACACACACACACACACACACACACACACATACACACACACACACACACACACACACAAACTCAAACATGTCCTGGCATGAGGTGTCTGTCAAG
Source organism: Carassius carassius (assembly GCF_963082965.1). Taxonomy (NCBI): domain Eukaryota; kingdom Metazoa; phylum Chordata; class Actinopteri; order Cypriniformes; family Cyprinidae; genus Carassius; species Carassius carassius. The sequence continues at coordinate 7,365,475 of NC_081800.1, read as the reverse complement.
AAGCTAATTGTCATAATCAGGAACACTGGCTCCTGTCAATGACTCAGAGAGAAATAGAGAGAAAGAGAGAGAGAGAGAGAGAGAGAGAGAGAGGTGCAGGTGGACAGAAAGGAGGGGGTGTTTGTAGCGTGACTGCTGGGCTGTCAACAAAACATTGGCATGCTTCTGAAAGCCATCCGTACTAGATAACCCCTAACTAACAGCTCGCCAAAAACTAAACTGACAGGGACAGAACAGGAGGGGGTGGCAGAGAATGCAGACAGATACACAGTGAAAGAAAGAAATCGCAGAGAGGAACGCGGCATGACCTCAAAGATTATTAATGAACTGTTGTCCCTCTTCAATCTCTGATCAGGATATTAAAAAGACAATTTTTGATCTCTCTATTTTCTTTATACTGTAGTAGGTGTGTGATTTCTCTGCAGCTAACACCATGAAACAGAACTTTGAAAGTAATTACACTTCAGAGAAGTATCCTGAACACTCTCCTGTCTGCCATTGGTCGGAGAAACACAGCCCCGCCCCCAACTCATGTCATTGGTTGAGCTCAGATGCTCAAACAAACATAGCAATGTTCTGAAAGCAGCTTAGAGCTGCAGTGTTTATGCTTTTCTGGGGAATTAACCTACAAATGCCTTAATTATAGTTGACTGTATATTAAGACAAGTTATTTCAACATCCAAAAGATTACATACTTCTCAAGTCCTTCACTAGCAACTATTGTGAGCAGCAGACAAGGAAAAAGGACTGGGAAAACATAAAGTGTTTTCCATCTGAGTGGTTACGGCATTGACTGGTTAGGATCTAACAGGTTGTGCTAACCAGCTTAACTAGAACTAGTCTGCACTTCTACTGATAATTAATAGAGCTCAACATTAAGGGTTTTTCATTAATTTTTTTTATTGACCATTGACCAACCTTAATTTTATTTTTTTATCAACAGCATTTATGTGCCAGGACTTAGGAAACATATTTACATGTTTCATTTAGACTTACATTTTCTTCACCAAAAATTTGTAAATAAATAAATAAATTGGACGACGTGTTTAAATTTAGGATTACATATTTAAATCAGTATAAAACCAGTTTTTGTTTAAGCAAAACATTTCTAAAGATAAACAAATATCAATTTACATAAATAGTTAAATCAAGCATATTTTTATCCAGCTATTGGCTAATTATTTTTCTTGTTTGAAGAATAGATTTCACTAAATATTAATCAATTTATGATTAAACTTACAAAATAAAACAGAAACATTTTTCTTTTTAAGTAAACATATCTTGTTTTAGGAATGATCCTAAACTCTCTCCCTCTGTCACTGTGCCATCTTTACCATTGAGCTCTATACTGACTTGTTTCTGTCACACAGGGGCATTTTCACACCTTCGTCTTCTCTCTGCTGAGGACTGGGGGGAGAAAATGAAGAGGAACACAACTGTGGCTATACTTAGTCGGTTTGACAATTTGTAATCACAACATGAGAAAAGAAAAACAAGTGAGCGACAGAGCAAGAAAGGAAAGAGAGAGAGAACGAGAGTCCACTAGATCCGGGATCGTGTGGGTCGTTCAAGTCTTACAACAGATTTAAATGCATTTTATATTAACCCATAAAACACTATGCATCAACTTCCTCAAGGATGATATGACCCTACTAAATAATTGATCATCTCTAAGAGCTTCTTTTGTTTCACATCTGATAATCAAGTATAGCTTAACAATAGCCAGTGTTTTTACCCAGGCTTGTGTTGCCATGGTAACCACGAGTGTGTCCAAGAGTCAACCCTGTCGCCAGGCGCTTCGCTCCTGTCCCATACTGTCCGTTTGTCCTTCTCTTGTACGTTTGCCACACTACGCTTTGAATGGCAACGAATGGCTCAGGTGTGACATGCTGAACTGCAGAGGCTAACGGTGCTCGATTAATAATGGCTGAGACATGCGAGCGATGTATAAGCTGCAGCACGCTGTGTGGAGGAATAGCAGGGCTAGCGTGTTGCTCTGGTGATCACCGCCCACCTCACAAACCTAATTTTAAAGAAAGTCACACATTCCCACGTTGTGAGGCGCCGGTATCGAGTGTCCAACCAACACTTTCTCTGATCAACCCCTTGGGTGGGACGGGAGGGGGAGAAGGCCTTCATTTCTTTCCTTTCTTCTCATTTCGTTTAATGAAAGTAAAAAGGCTGTGATGGCACCTTGGGTTTTTAACAATGATGAAAAAATTATAGCTATATTTATATATATATATATTTTTTTTTTTTTTTGTGTGCAAATGATGAAGTCAGTGGGGGCTGCCAGGAGGTCTGACAATCTCAGAAAGAATAGAATAGAATAGAATACAAAAGAATAGAATAGAAGCTCACTAGAAAATTCAGAAGAATAAACATTTATTTTTGGACTTTATTTTATTAGATTTATGATTACAACTAGAAAATAAAATTAAAAATTAAAAACCTTAATTCAGTCTTCTATAGTTGTTCTTTTAAAGTAAACTGATCTTGTTTAAGGCATGTGCAGGTATTTTTATTGAAAAACAAGCTTTTAAAAAATATTGATTAAGAAGTGGTAATACCTTCTGACCCTAAACTTTCTCATTTCATCCTATAAAAATAAAAAGGCCCATAAAAATACTGTGATGGCACCTTGTGATTTAACCACAAATACATACATACATACATACATACATACAACAATTTTTTCAAATTATGATTTTAGAGGGTGCTAGGAGGTCTGGAAATTTCAGAATAGAATAGAATAGAATGATTTGACTAAACCTTAAAGTATTCACAAGCTAGCCCATTCTTCCCTAACAACTGCAGCACACCCTTTTCCAGTGGGGTGTTCAGTCTCGGAGAGCAGGGTGTGGAAGCTGGAACCTGAGTGAGATCAGGGCTCCTATTTAATCTAGGAAGAAAAGGGAAATGGGGCAACTGAGGGCACACCTGTACCATTTCCAACACCCCTTTTTTTAGGACTAACACACTGGATTGGGAAGGGCTAGAAAGCAGTTCTGGTGATCAGGGAGTCGAGCATGAAGGACACAGTCCATAACTGACTGACATCGTCCATCAAAGTGACTACATGGGTTTTGCTGTACATTATTCAGACTGCAATTGTTGCATATTGTCACAGTGGGCAAATCCAAGTTGCAATTGAAGCACTTTGACAACTGACAAGACGGAGAAAAATGACAGCGAAAACAGCAGTCCACGCAACACGCCAGAGTACGAAGGCAGGATTCTGCTCGCGCAATCGCTTCCATCACATTTGAGAGTTTCCCTTATGAGACACTTATCTGTCCGCCACAAATGTACCTCTTCACCATGATGAATATTTTATGTTCTGATGGCACTTTTAAGACAGAACTAATTAACGAAAACTAGTTGATCTGGCATACGTTAAATCAGTTCAATTAAAAGCATGCAGACAAACGCTACACGCTAATAGCAAGAGCAGAGGAATAATTGTATGTTGAGGGGGAAGTCCTGAATGTTAAACAGGCCCTGTTAACGGCACTTTAGCACTTGGCGATGAACTCCTCTCAGGATCACACAGACCCTTGATAATGGACTAATGCAGATTGGCACATCACACAATACATTTGAATAAAACAGAGACCTGACATACAGTATCTACTGCCTGCTAAGCAATGAGGGAGTGCAGATCTGATAGACTGTGACATTGCACACTGAATTAAATCCAGTTGGGGATTTGGGAACATGAGCCATGTGCAACACAAACTCAAACCAACTTTGACTTTTGGTTTGGGAATTTTCAAAGCTCGCATTTAGGCACAGTTCTACCGTAGAAGGTCTTGAAGAAAGGAAACCTTCGCCCAAACAAAGATTACAATGGCTTTCTGAAATTCACAAGCGAGGAGGAAAAGCGTTCTGTGGTATTGTGGGGTAAATGTGTTAGCGCTGGGAGTGTCTCCACCCTCCCTTAATGGTTAGCTCTTGGCAGACAAGATGGGATGAAAAGTATAGAGACAGACTAAACCATCTTCTGAAAAATAAACAGAGCTTTTTAGAGAAAAGTGGTGTGGAAAGTGGACAACAGACTGTCCACTGATTCACCTGAGGACTTTTGAAATGGTAATGGCTTTCCTGTCTAAAACTGAGCGCTTAAATAAACCTTTTTTCCTTGTTTGCACTATTGTTTTGGTCGTATCTCAATTGCTACCACTCGACAGAAATGGTTTTCACTGAAGTGCACATGGAGATTTTCTAAATTTGTTAAAATACATCCTTATATCCGAGCTTAATATGCAAATACAGGTGTAAGTAAGCCATTTTTAGGTTGATTTCCTTGAAAAGTATAACACTACGTCTCTGTGGTACTTTCAAAACACTTCTGTTTGTCTGAAAATCTCGATCAGACCGGTACAGCAACATTGATTGTTTGTCCAAACAATGGAACATCAGGGGTGTGAAAATAATTTGAAAATCATTTTTGTAATTCTGGTTGGCTCAGAAATTACACACTTTGGGCTCCTCCTGCTCCTCAGGCGTTTCGCTTCATATGATCCTCAAGACCATTTCAAAAACTGTGATTTCAAGCTGTTTTGCCATGTAAAAATCATGTTGCCAGTGTGTTGCTGTAGGATACATAGGCAGCTGATTACTGGCTCAGTTAAATACAGGGGTTTGTTAATATCCTTAAACCTAATTGGGAACTGTGGTAATTGTGATGCTTAAATTTGCATTCACCACAAGATATTGGATTTTTATCATGAGTGTACTACAAGTGGGCTACAATTAAATGCCCAACAAATCTGTTGTAAACCAAAATACTACATATCATTGCAAAACTAACCAGCTGAAAAGTGTAAAGTCTGAAAAAGTAACTTTAACCTTGTCACATTTCGCATCAGAACAAGACCTTTACAAATAATTCAAAATAAAGAATTACCTCCCACAATGGATTTTGTTCAATACTAAGGTATGTTATTTATTAAAACAGACTATGCAAGATCTGGCAACCCTGATCATACTTGTTAAAAATAAAATAAAATAAAGATGCCTTGTGCTAAAAGAGACAGTTGTAAATATGATTGAGCGTCAGCAGAGTTGAATCTCTCAATTTGAGTGTGACGTCACATTTGTCACACTGACAAATGTGTGACACTACTGATGGAGAAACAGTAGTAACTGTCACAAGTACATGCCAGTGAGTTTCATATTTCATAACTGAACACTAGCATTCAAAGCTCAGCAGGGATGTACATTAGATAAAGTCTACCTATTTTAAAACCTTATTCACCATGTTTAAGGGGCTGAAGAGGATGAAGACAAGCATGATTTTAACTGGTGAGGGTTAGCATACCTCCCCGTGTGTAAACATCCTGTATTTAAGACCACGTGTGGTCAGAAAGTAAGCCAGAAACGACAGGGGCGAGGGTGTTGTATACAAGTTTGTGTGTGCGTGTGTTTGTTACTTTTTAAACCAAAAAGCAGGACTGGAATATGCCACGATTTAAGAACTGCCAAGCTGGACTGAATTTCACCAGCAGACAGGGGGAAAAAAAGAGAGAATTACCGATTATACAAGATGGACAGTCCAAGAGAGCGCAATGAGAAAAAGAAGAGGAAAAAAAAACAGAAACAAAAACCTCACAACCACATCCTCTTTTTCAGCCTAGGAGTGTAAAGCCCACTGCTAAGCGCTTGCCCATGGTGCGCTATCTCATTTCCAGGGGCTTTTTTTTTTTTCGCTTGGTTTCTCCCCCAGGGCTTTCCACACAGCCTGAGAGCCCCCACTGAAATATTCACAAGGCACCTGAGGACACAGGTCTTTGTAGGGCAGTTCCAGGGAGGTCGGCTCCGGTTTAACCCACACACCGAGCGCCTGATCTAGGGGGATGAACACATCTAAGTGGCTGATGAGCACAGCTGTCACTCTATACACACACACACACACACACACACACGTAGGCCCCTAAACAGCTCTAGGGAGTGAAGCGCACCTGTATGCATCTCCGCTCACACAAAAGAACGCCTAGTATTTTGTTAAGGGACGAGTTTGGTTGCACATCTGGTGTGAGGGTGTAAAAATGAAATAAAAAATTTAAACGCAACAATTGTGTTTTGAACAGTCATGTTTGTGTCTAGCTTTAAATATTGATGCGAGGCTTCATACGAGACACGTACTCTACAGATGTTTAATGTACAGTAATTATGAGTGTGTTTCTAAGCTGATAAATAGAATACCGGGCTTTGTGTGGTCTTTAAAGTGAGGGGGAGAAGACAGTCCCCAGTGCTGTAGCAGGTTCATGCTTTCTAACCTGTTACCCACACAACACAGCCCACAGCCCGGGGAGAGCAGCCATCTTCCATACACTCCACCCACACACACACACACATACATACACACACACTCAGCTGTGTGTCGTGTCACCCCCCACATCAGCACCCGTTCGCCACCACACACACACACACACGGCCAGCTGAACTACCCCTCTTTATCTGTTTCTCTATCCCTCTGCACCATCAGCCACCTCCTCCCCCATATGTTGCCTTTCTGTGCAAATGTTCAGATTAACAAACGCAACCACCCTGAATAAACACCGCACTGCACTTTCTTGTTCAACTAACTGCCTGAACCTCCCTCAAGATACACTTGCACATCCACAAACATGTTAAACATGTATGCTTAAACATTATAGCAGTACAAATAATTAAATCAAACTCCAACATTGTGGATTTTCCCACATGAAATGGAAAAATATAAAGTAAGTATAGGAAACTTGTACTTAAGGCGCTGACATGCATAACTCACCACATTAAAATAAAATTTGTGGTTAAATACAAGTTATGGGGCATTTATTTGCTGTTTTGTTTGTGTGCTTTTTAAGCATGGACTCCAACTCAGGATCACTAGAAAAATGTGGTAATATTTCAGCAAAATTATATTATACGTTATACACCTTCAAAGTGAAATGTCCAATGAGTAAATCTGGCAACATGAATATGAGAAACTTCAATTTAACAACAACTAAATGTCCAGTGAGTTGCCCTAAATGATTAATGTGAAGTTACTTTTATTTATATAGCGCTTTATACATTGTTTCAAAGCAACTTAATGCTCTATTGTGCTTGATTTAATGTACCATCTACACTTAAAACTAAACATGCAATTTTAGCTTAATTCTGAGTCGTTGAGCTCTTTTATCATTCACATTTTTTCATAGGACTCAATGTAATGCTGTACCACGTGCGCTACAGAGTAAGTTTACTATATCAAAAAAGTCATATAGAGCTTATTATGTGATGCAAATGTCACAATTATTAGTTTGCACTATTGTAAAAGTGTTTTGAGGTCATAACATAGTATTGTGTAAGGAACCATGTTAAATAATCATTAAAGCACCTGTAATAATAATTTGTGTGAAAAGGAATAAAAGTTATTGGCGTTTTACTGCCACTAGTGTTCATTTCATAGGCCTTTGTTTAATTATTCTCTGTGGTAATCGACAGCAGGCCAACAGTAGAGTTTAACTTGTGTTTAATATTCTTTAAAAAGTGCTGGGTGAGGGCAGGTATGATATTTCGACTTCATTAAAGCAGTTCCTAGAACACAGTGCTATCTTTACTCTTATTTCAGCCCCTCTCTTCCCTTTACCCCACGCAGTAGGAACCAGCTCCCCTCCCCTGCTTTCTGTTGACACAATACAGCCACACCTGTGTGGAAGTCAATATGCATAGAGGACCAGAGCCCCCCTCCTGCCTCAAATGTTCTCCCACTTATACTAACACACACACACACACACACACACACACACGGATTCTCCATTAAACAAAAACACCTGGACATGACCCTGACACACAACACCAACACTGCCCTCTAGAATGAGAGCTCTTGCTAAAGAATAGGCTACACAAATACAGTGTGTACACTGCGCTCAATGGGAATCAAGGCCCTGGAGATGTTCGCACCATGCTTTACCAGACGAGCTCCAGGAATCACTATACTTTTATCTGCAAGAATAAGAGTTAGATAGTGCTTCTCATTATAATTATGTGGAGTATCTACACACTTTCTAGTCACGTAAAGGAAGAAAGCAAAGAAAAGACTCCATTTTAGTGCTTAATAACAGTTTGAAACTATCAGAGAATTGAACAAATAAAATGACCGCATGAGAATATAAAAAAATAACAAGTCCAGTACATGCAGTCATTAAATGATTCTAGGCTACCTTAAAATTACTGTTTTCCATCCCAGGAGAGACAGACAGAGAGAAAGAGAGAGAGAGAGAGAGAGAGAGAGAGAGAGAGAGGAGTGGACGGGTTGTTCTGCTACAACAGACACCTGCCAGCAACGTCACGCACACACACGCACGCACACACACACAATACTAACATCAAGACACATTAAAATCTGTATATCTACAATAGTATAAATATTGCCATTGGCATGTTAATTAACTCATTATTCAAAAACTAAGGTAATGAGGGTCAGAGAGGTGGAGAAAACCTATAAAGTGATGGGCAAAGGATGCTGTCATGTTTCCACTGGCTTAATTTTGTGTAGATGGGCATGAGGACAGTTCCTTACATAACCAGATCTTCTGCTCAACTGACTCATATTTGCACTGTGGACAGTTACAATGCAATAAATACATGAATGTCATTTTAAAAAGCGTGACTATTAGAATCATTTACGTTCTTATGTGTTGAATAACCGTGGTTAATTTCATACTTAAATGCGCTGATTAGTGACATTTATTATTTTTAACCGTCTGGATTCGATAATTCGCCTTTACAGTAGCTAACAAATATTTCCAACTAACCAATCAGAATCGGGTGCACCTGTAGCAAACAAGAGCCGGCACGTCATATAATCAATAGAGAGTGTTATATTCTTTTGACAGACGCGCTGAATGATACATTGTTGCGCGTAACGCTTGACTCAAATGCATCAATTCAGAGACGCGCGTTTGAAAACGTTAACGTTTATCTATAAACCCGCTGATGTTCCGCCGTCGGCGAGTCAAACAAGTGGGGTCGCTCCCCTTAAAACCAACCCGTGAGCGAGGAGAAAATGGAGGAAGACGGAACTGACCAGCTTTAAGGGGGCAGACGGGGGGGGGGAAAGAGACAATAACCCGAAGAGCAGCGCTTGTGTCACCTAACGCTTCCCTCAGCGAACACCCGAATATACTCCGCTCCCCTCAAGTTGACGGAAGTGTTAAGAGCCGAGTCCATGGATTCAATTATGCAGGACATAAAATAATAGAAAAGTGAGTAATAAATAAATAAAACCCCACTTCCCTTTTTCTGGTAGTAGGTTTAGGGTGTTGACGCAGCAGAAATTTCCAGCTGGAGAAATTCCCCTTTTTGGAGGTTAAATGAGGGGAGGAGAGAGTGGGGTTAAACCCTTGCCTGCCAAAGCTGAGCTTTTCATTTAAATACCACCACCACATGCACTGACCCCCAAACGACATGATTTTAGGATTAAAACTTACGGCAAATGTTATAATATAAATAGTATTAAGTATCAGCGCGTTCAAAAGGTTGACAAGACAAAAAAGAAAGTCTCCCATCACTCCAATAAAACTCTATCCTGAATGAATGACTGCACATCCGACAGCTGTTCGCAGCGCGTGCATCATCTGTCATGAACATGTTCTCACCTGGAGACGTCAAACAGGTTGCTGTCACGCAGTCTACTTCAGTGACGTGTAAAAGAACACAAACGCACCGGCCTCGGGGAAACTCACAACTTGAACTTACCTGAATACCTGTGCTGAGGCGCGAGCTCATGACTCTGTCATACATCCAGATAGATATCAAGTCGAGTATGACTGTAAAAGCGCTGAGACTGGAGCCTGTGCGGTGGTCAGGAGGGAGGAAGTGCTGTTAGAGATAGAATGGAAAGGTGAGAGAGGCATACCTGTTAACCCATGAGTTCTGGGGGCGCGCGATGTAGATGCGTCGGAGCTCCAGTATTTCGCTCGTGGCAGGTTTGAGAGAGTGAGCACGTCAACAATGTCCGCAGTCAGCTGGGAGACGCGTGTGTGTCGGTCAGTGTAATTCCCCTGCTCGCTGTCTCCCTCTCTCCACGCTCGTCTTTTTCTGTGATTCTCCCTCCCCTGCTTTTCCGTGTCTCGGTATCAGGAACCAGCCTCCCCCTCTGTCTCTCTCTCTCTAGCTCTCTCTCTCTCTCCACTGAGAGTCAAATACAGGAAATGAGGCAACATAAACGCTCGCATTCACCATCAAACCCTGGACAGCTCCAGCTGAACTCATACAGCTATGAAGCCTCCAGGTCAGCTGAATGTACAGAGGGCAACACCTTGTTAATAAAGATGCTTAGCGTACCAATAAGACAGGTGGAAAACCGGTGAATTAATTTCAACATTGTTTTTTAATCAATTTTTGTCTTTTGTCTTAACTAGTTCGCTTAAAAAGTCTATACACAAACACGTGTGAGTGACTACATGCATGCATATATATTTTTGTTACACTACATTACGTTTAGTCATTTAGCAGATTTTTTTTATCCAAAGCGACTTACAAATGAGTGATCAGTGATATGCAAGTGCTATAACAAGTCTTCACTTGACACAGTACACATAGCAAGGTTTTTTAAATCATAAAATAAAGACAAAGAAAACGAAAAAAATCTAGTGTAAGAGCAGAGGCCTTTTTTTGCTTTTGTTAATTGTATAATAAATAAAAAATATAATAGATATAATACAAAAAGATTAAAGAAGCTAGTGTTAGTTCCCTTTTTAAAGAAAACAAGCTGTTAGTAAATATTTTCTAAATAATAGAATTAGACTCAGAGGGTCAAATAAAGACGGAGGAGATGTGCTTATAAGATAAATATAATGATGTTATGTTGCTATTCAATAAACTTTTGTCTTCATTAGTTTGCTTAAAAAGTCTGTATTTTGTATTCATGTACATTTAAATATAAAACTGTGACTGATTTGTTTTATTCTTAGTCAACTTTTCATGAACTAGTTTTCCTAAAACTCTGCATGTATAGGCCTACTTACTATATTATTTTATAGGATCTAACAAAATATAATATCTATACACACATACATGCATAATTCAGAATACACAATGCATATTGTATTTTATAATACATGTTGAAATGTTATTTTAGCTGTTGCAACAATTATTGTCCTTACTCCTTTTTTTCAATCTCTCACTCTCTTATTGTTTTAGCTATAGCTCGTTAAAAATAGTTTCGTCTGCTAGAGCTTCGTTTAAAACGAGTGTGCAGTTCATATAGGGGGTGTGCTGGTTTTTCCCTTGGGCACTGCTGAATTTGCATGAGGGAGCGTCTGTGCGCAAGGCGCGTGTAGGCGTGAGCGAGCGGCTGCTACACGCTTTTGTCCACTGTGCGCGTTCTCGAGAACGTGAGAGTGACACGCGCCCCCTAGTGACGAGAATGGCGGGTCGAATTAACCAGATAGGGAACACTTTCAATATTCTCAATTTGTGTGAAAGGTGTCACCTGCCTACTTATGCAAATCACTGGAGACGTGGTTAGTTTTCCTCATTTTGCATATTCTTACAGATGCTTTCACATCTGCATGGCTCACCTTTACATTCCAGTTTTTGTTATGTGAATGCTGTCTCTCACCTCTTAATCTGAGATGCAACAGTCAGGCCATTTTGTACTGCACATGTGCACGTTTCAGAGCTTTGGCCGGATCATGAAAATGTGTCAGGCTGGGTTTGTGTGTGTGTGGATTGTGTGGATTAAAATCATTGACCTGTGGCACGGTTCCTGTTTTAGGCTCCTGTGCACGCGTGTAATACTGATGTTCTTTAGCCACTCTCCGCGTCTGCAATCCGTGTCAGAATCAAGCTGCTTTTCTCCTTTGCTCTATCCGTCTGCCTGTCCATGTACACCAACGGCAGTCTGCCAATCTGCCTGACAAAACAGTCTGCCTGATTACGCCCCTTTTATCCTACCACCTTTTAAACACCATCCCCCTCCATCCAGCATGGGGCTCAAACTTCATTAGCCCTCTGACGCATTTATTCATTCAATGCATGAACACTCATCAAAGCCGGACCAGCGGGACAAGGGCCAAGAAAGGCCTTGCACACACATAAACATAGGGAAGTGACCAGATAACATATTATTTTTCAAAACCTCTCAACAAATATGCTCAGACAGTCCTGCTAGCAACAAGAAACTCTATGCTAAGAAATTCTTCTTTAACTAATTACATTGTGAAAAAGAACACCTTTTGATTTGAGTAGCTTGCATGTACTTTAGTATGTTATTAAAAAATACTTAAGATTTGAAGTACACTACAAATTCATGAGAGGAGGTATTATATTGCAGGCTTTGCTATTTAGGCCACTAAAACACATTTCAATTAATCAGTACACTCAAACACATGTACACACGGACCGTAGATGCGTAAGGAAAAGAAAACACTCCCAAAAACGCCAGCACAGGAAACAAGAACGGCAGAAGTGATGAGATGTGTTTGAACCATGACAACAGGAGGAGAAACATAAATAGCATCCTTAAAAACTTTCTGAAGTCTGAAATGAATTGTCTTTACTCTGGCCCCCCTGCTGTGAAGCTCAATAATCGTTCACGTCAAACAAGCAGGCGCAAAATATATATAAACACAAACTGTCATAAAAATAGCACGGTTGGATTTCAAAACACAGTCCCCCCACCTTTCACTATCAATTTGCCAGCGAGCTGAATAGTGCTCCGTTTCTGCCAGTCTGTCAGTGGATGTGAAGGGAGACCAGGTGTGTGTCTGTTCTATTCAGCGACGCTGCAGTTTTCTATGAGGAGCTCAGAGACGAGGTGTCCATCTGAAGGTGCAATGTGACGATAATGGTAGCTGACAAAAACCAAAACCGACTCCTACACTAGCACACACTCTAAAAACACCTCACATAACAAACAAATAAACAAACAAAAAACACAACAGAATGACAGCAAAACAATGACACCTTCATAGACATTAATGGGTGAATGGAAAACAGGGTGTTTAGACTGCGGAAAGGGAAGTGAGAGTGAGATGTTTTGTACTGTAGACTAGATACAATGACAGACTTTCAAACAAGATAATAGCTCTTAGGTGTCTGTGTGTCCATCATCATCTAGTCTGGTCAAGTCTAATCTTTTCAGTTTGAAGAAGTGTTCATCACAGAGATTTTGCTGCAGACTCTGGTTCACGTCAGGGTTTAGTTCGATTGGTTGGTTTGTTGTGTGTGAACCAGCAAACCACATCTGAGTCTGTTTTGAAACGTTAAGATGGCGCACAATTAATTTGGACTCAACAATCTGGCCTAATTTGGTGAACCGCTGTTGATGATGTTTTAGTCTGTTTAGGCCCGAAACAGTAACTGAGTTCCAAACACGATAAATCCACCTCCAAAGGGCCCTTCGCAGTAAGAACAATCATGGCCACCATACTGAATGTTCGTTCCAATCTGAAGTTATTAAAATGAGGAAAGCACCAAAATTTAGTGAAAATATAGTGTTCAGTGCATACTGCAGGTTTCACTCTCCCTCAAGTCATCGTCACTGTGCGGTGTGATGCTCCATTCAGTGGCTGCATCCGAAAGATGCTGCCTTCGAGGATGCATTCCAAGGTAGGAAGGCATCAATGCACGTCCGAATCCAAAGTTAGCTTCACTTCCTGTCTCATGAGATACCAAAGGGCATAAAAATTAGCCCTTCAGAATGAAATGCAAAATATAATCTCATTCAATGACATATCAGTCTTCTACTGGTCACACATCTACACGTTATATGAATTTGCAGGGCAAAGTTCACCATAACAAAACTTGTTAATGTGTTGAAATTTGCATGGGCTTGCATTTCTGGTCTGCATTACATTCTCAGTGTTGCCACAAGGGGCACTCATTGCACCCGAAGCACCAGTTTGAGGTAGTGATGGGACAAAGCTTTTCAAATATTGAATCAACTCTACTAACCTGATAAAAGATCAGGTAAAAACTTTATAAACATCAGTTCATGGGTTCACTCAGATCTACCCCTAGTGGCAAGCCATTGAAATTTCAAAAAGTTTTGAAACAGTTATGCTGTAACGAAACCTTGTTGACTGAAATCATTTAATTCTCACAGAACATGGAACATGCTTTTATAAAGGGAAAGTTCACCCAAAAATGAAAATTACCTCATGATTTAACCCCCATCCATCTTAGGTGTATATTACTTCTTTCAGACGTATAAAATCAGAGTTATATTAAAAAATGTAAAGGCTCTCTAAGCCTTATAATGAGAGTGAATGGTTGTCGAAATTTTTAAGTCCAATAATGTGCATTCACCCATCATAAAAAGTGCTCCACATAGCTCCGGGGTGTTAATAAAGCTTTCTGAAGAGAAGCGATGCATTTGTGTACGAAAAATTTCCATATTTAAAGCTTTATAAACTGTCATCTTTAGCTTCCGTTAACTCTCGCATGCGTGTTCACAAGAGTGGCGTTCCAGCAGATGACGTAGGACATAAGCTCTGGTGAGAATATGCTAATCTCGCAAGAACCAAGTTTTGTTTACAGAAAAGGAAAACTAGTCTCCTCTTGGCTTATATGTGCAGCACTTCATGTGGAGCACTTTTTATGATGGATGGATACACTTTATTGGTATTCAAAATCTCAACACCCATTCACTGCCATTATAAAGCTTGGAAGAGCCAAGAAGAAAGTCATATACATCGATGATTCGAGGGTGAGTAAATCATGGGGTAATTTGCATTTTTGGGTGAACTATCCCTTTTGAAACGGTCACAAAGTAAATTTGAAACCAAATGTAAAACCCAGTAGTTCTGGACTGCACAGAAATTGCCAACTTGCATTGTCTCATTCAACCATCTGCACGAACAGACGCAAGTCTCACTCTGTGCATGCTTTGTTTGTTAAACAAGAGACATAAGTCAAATAAGCTTATACCTTCTAGAGTCTATAGTCTTACCAAGTTAGTTTAATAAGCAGTTGTGGATAATACTCATGATGGTGCTCATATTGATAACACAAAGGTAGCCTAGGGGTTAGGCACCAAACACTAAAATTTGAAAGCCCCACAGGTGGAAGGGGGTGTAATAAAACTGTTTAAAACCAAACAATCGAACCAAGTGTGCAAACTGCCCTAGACTCGCTCAGTTGAAACAAGTTTTTTTTTTTACTACAGTCAGAGCCCTTCATGTTAGAGACGGACTGTGCTGAACTCGGGCTTCTCTCCTCTCTCTTCCCACTCCGCCCACTCCATTTCCTCTTCTTCTCTCATTTCTTTTGTAGCATGAATGGCCTTGGCTGACCATCACTACCCACCCCCCTTGCTGCCCACCACTTCTGCCCCTGCCCGCCTCAGAAATCACTCAAGGCCCCCTCTCTCTCTGCTCTCTTGCTCCTTTTCTACTCGGTTCTTTGCAGCCAGGGGTGACCTTCCCCAGCTTACAAGCACATAGACTGAAGGCTCGCCTCCTGTTGAGCTTTAACAAGCTCCTATCTTCTCTTTCCTTTTCTCTCGTTCACTGTCAGTGTTTTAGAAACAGAAAAACGAAAGCTAACCAGACCACTGTTCCCTCTTGTAGCTGTCTCTCTCTCCGCCTTACTCTCTCTGTACTTGTAGGGGGTAGTATTAGAATACAAAATGACCTTCTCTTCCCCCGAAGCAAAAACATCATCTTATTGCAGAGGTCACCCTCCTGATACAGCTCCCCAGGTTGGAACACTATATTGCTTGTTTTAATGATGTCAGGGAACACACAAAGCTTCCAGGAAATCTCTTCCCCCTTTTCTCTTTTCTTTTGAAATACTAAAACCCTTCCTTCATTTCCTTCAGGCCTTCATGTTGAGAGAAAGCCTTTCCAATTCCTAAATATAAAGATAAATTCCTTTATATATATATATATATATATAATATATAATAAATATATATAATAAAAACAGTAATACTGTGAAATACAATTACAATAAGCGGTTTTCTATTTAAACATTTCTAAGATTTAAAATGTGTTCCTTTGATGGTTATCCTGAATCACATTTTTTTTCTCACACAAATATTACACAACATAACTGTTCTCAACAGGAAAAACGGAAAAGCTTATTAGAATGACTTCTGAATGGAGTAATAGAAAAAAAATCAGTTTTGTCATTACAAGAATTAAATACATTTTAAAATAAATTGAAAAAAAAAAACAGTTATTTTAATTTGTAATAAATTATTTTTAAATGCAGGATTGGTGATCTTTTTAAAAAAAATATATATGTTATATAAAATTATATATATAAGTATATATAAATAAATAAAAAATATGTACAAAGAGAAGCATCTAAAACCATTTTTGAGCTCCATGTTGCTATTCACTGCTATTTCAACATTTACACTCCCAGGAGTGGTTTGAAGATCCAGCGAGAGCTGTTTGTGTTTATATGAGGGGGAGGAAAGGGTTAATCCCTTGAGCAGCAAGCCATTTAGTTTGACCTTACCTGACCTTTAGGGGCCGTGACACACTCCCACACCAGAACAAATTACCCCTGACCTCACAGGGAAGGGGCAGTGCTCGGCCATGAGGGTGCTCAGGTCATCAGCTCTGGGCTGCACAGTAACTACAATACACTCTACACGAACACAGTGTGCGCTTGTGTGTGTGCGGCTCAGGAAATCAATGCATTGTATATCTGTTCATTAGACAATACAAATGCATTCCAGTATCTAAACAGCACAGTTTCATGTGTTTTTTCTTTGATGCCCCCGGGTGATTTCTAAACAAAGTATTTTCCTGGACTTTTTTTTTTTTTTTTGAAGATTTTACAGTGTGGTTGCATGTAGAAAAACATTTAGGGGTAAGAGGAACTGATGTCAGTAAAAGCCTAGAAACATTTTCAGACGCAGCCTTTTTTTACCCTACAAAACGTGTAATTTACAGGGAAACACCTTTGTGACGTAGCTGTTAAGAGCTTCCTCCAAACAAATGTCAGCATCCACTGCCACCCCTGTTGTGTCCAGCTTTCCTCATATTTCTCCTCTCACTTTCTTCCTCATCGCTTCACTCATTTCCTGTATGGGTGAATCTCACTGAACTAAGTCTGGATCGTGTTTCATCCCAAAATTTGAGTGTGTCTGTACATAACCCA
Organism: Carassius carassius; assembly: GCF_963082965.1. Taxonomy (NCBI): domain Eukaryota; kingdom Metazoa; phylum Chordata; class Actinopteri; order Cypriniformes; family Cyprinidae; genus Carassius; species Carassius carassius. Next base: position 7,348,381 of record NC_081800.1, on the reverse strand, counting down.
CGTTTGTGTTAGGGACATGAAAAAAAACCTCAAATTATGTGACTGGTTGAGAAGTGCTGTTATCACATTTATAAGCAATTAAAACTGCGATTTTTGGATGATAAAACAGAAAATTCCACATGTGGAGAGTAGAATAGACTTGGGCTAAATGGACTGTTTTGACTTGCACTAGAAAGCAACCATCCAGAATACTATACTCTAGCAACCACGAGAGTAAAAGATAAACTAATGAAGACAAGATCTCAGATTTGAATATGTGTGGACGTTTACAGTGTTTATCTCTCAATGCTTCTCAACGGTGGTCTTATTCCTGTAATATAGTTTTTATTGTGATACAGTAAAAAACTATAATACTATGATGTGAAAATATGTTACAGGTCAAATAATAGTTTTAATATTTTTGCTATTACAGTAATGAGAATATTGTTAGTCCTTAATTGATATTCAAATGTCACAATTAAAAAATACACTAATGGTCTTAATATCATATCATAACTGTATTTCTTTATATTTAAGGATGCCCTAGTAAAAAAGTTATATATTTAAAATACATGTATTGCATATTAAGGATAGTTAAACTCTATTAACATATTTACAGATAACAGATAACTCGAGACATACTGATATAAAAAATTATAATTCAACTTTATTTGGCATACTACTTGTGCACAATTCTTAATATTAAGTCTAAAATGTGTTTTAATGTCACTTTTGATAAATATATTTCAAATACATTTAAGTATATTTATTTTTCACTAGGGTGAAATATGACTTTTCTTTCTCTGTTCCTCCACTTCCACTCCCTCACAGCCTACTCCTCCTCTTCTCAAGCTGTTCATCTATTGGGGAGGATTTGTTTGTTTAATTAGTTTTTTTCTTTTTTGCCATAATCGTCTGACGACCCGTTTCCACACTAGCGAGGTGTAGGCCTTTGTGTGTCTGAGCAGCGGTTAATGTAAGAGGACAGGCCCCCAGCCTCTGCTGCAAGAGAGAGGACGAGAAGAAATCACACGAGTGCAGAAAAACTGATAACCACTCTTGCTTTTTGTATCTTGGTCTTTTTCTTCCTCCCTCTCGCACTAAGGGATATGTATTGGCACCAGAGCCTGTGATGTCACTGCTAGTAGGTGTTTAAGCAGCTTACTAACATGAGAGGAAGAAAGAGAAAAAGAGAGAGCACACAGCGTGGGTTGAAAGGGTAGGGGCATGTGCAGATGCTGTATGTGGGTATGTGCTCGGTGGAGGATGGTGTGTGTCAGAAGGGCAGATACATGTATCCGGGAGTGACTGTTCTTAGGCCATGAATGTGTGTGAGAGTTGCTGACATACAGAGTTTGAAGAAGTGTTCTAATTGTATAAGGAAGTCCAAACATTTAGAATGACTGTTTTCCAGCTAATGAAAGATAATAACATTGACAGCCAATCAGAATGCAGCCGACTTTAAAGAGCTTGAGCATTTAAAGGAGCAGATGACAAAACTAAAGTGTGCACTTATAAACAATGTTATGGTGCATTGGTGTGTAAAGTACCACAGCACTTTAGTGCTACGTAAAAAAAAAAAAAAATTATAATTCTAAGATTACAAGATTAAAGTCATTTTTTTTAGAATTACAATAATAGAGTAGTAGCATTATATGATTAAAGTCGTGTAATTTTAAGAATAAATTAAAAATTACGAGAAGTCGTAGCAATATGAGACTAAATTCGTAATATTTGAGAATAAAGTCTTAGCCATATGAGATCAGAGTCGTAATATTATAGTGTTCTTGTGGCTCAGTGGTAGAGCATTGTGTTAGCAGTCCAAAAGGTTGTGGGTTTGATTCCCAAGGAGCACATGTTACAGTAGGTAAAAAATGTTATCCTAAAAGTGTCTGCTAAAATGCATTTGGAGAATAAAGTTGTAGCATTATGAGATTGAAGTCATAGAATTTTGAGAATAAAGTAAAAATTATAAGAATAAAGTAATAGTAAAATTGCGGCAATACGAGATTAATCTGTGTAATATTTTGAGAATAAAGTAGTATATTGCGTGAATACATTGAATTAATCTGAAAATTCCACCACCTACTCCACAAATAACGTCTGTGGCGTCCAACCCTTTATTCTTCACGCTTTTTAACATTAAAAATAGCCATAAAAACGTTCTAAAAGTTGAAGTATAGGTTTCAACTAGTTAACTTTAGTTATAATGTTGTCTTTTCTAAGGTAAATAATGTTACATGTCTATTCACAAGCTGTTTTATTGACGGTAAATGGTTGAAAGTAATATCTAAACATTTCAAGTCCATTCAGTATTTGTATTTAATCAATGTGAATTTTCATGTGACGTCCAAAGCATTTGAGGTAAAAAATTATATTAATTTAAATATTTTTTGTTAGGAAATTACCTATCGTCCCGCTAGATAAAACCCTTATTCCTCAGGTGGGATCATGTAGAGCCATTTGAAGCTGCAATTTGGACCTTCAACCTGTTGGCTCCCACTGAAGTCCATTATATGGAGAAAAATCCTGGAATATTTTACTCAGAAACCTTAATTTATTTGCGACTGAGGAAAAAAAGAAGAACATCTTGGATGACAAGAGGGTGAGTAAAATATTAATAATTTTTTATTCTGAAAGTGAACTCATCCTTTCATCTCATATTTCTGCAACTCTATTCTCAAAATATTATGACTTTATTTTTTACATGGTGCTAAAACACCCAAAAATGGAAATGCTGCCATCATTTACAAACCTTCAAAGTGTTCCAAACCTGTATGAATTTCTTTCATCTGTTGAACACAAAAGAAGATATTTTGAAGAACGCTGGTAACCAAACAGTTGCTGGTAGCCATTGACTTCCATTATATGGCATTTTTTTTAAATTCATACAGGTTTGAAATTACATGAGGGTGAGCAAATGATGACAGAATTTAAATTTTAGGGTGAACTATCTCTTTAATATAGTTCTTGGTTCAGGCCTTAACAGTAGGTAAACTTGGTGTGTAAGTTCGTGCGAAGGACATGAAAGAAAACTCAAACTGTGCAACATGTTGAGAAGGGGTGTGTTATTAGCGATCGGAATTCCATTTTTCCATGGACTCACATATAGGGATCAGAATATGATAGAAAGTTATATTAAATTAATACAATTTCAATTCAGAAATGTATGAATATTTGGGAATATATTTCTTTGTGTCTGGCTGGTTGTTTCATGAAATTCATGAAGACAAGATCCAGAGTGAAGGTGTCAGAGTGACAGATTACACACTTTAGGAGGGTTAAACAGAGACTCCAGCTGGGATGTATCGTGTGTGCGTGTGTGTGTGTGTGTGTGTTTGTAATGATGAGTAATTTAAGGCCCATGTCTTATGCAAGAAGACCCACCCTAATAATTTCCACGTTCTCACAGGATGGAATGGGTTAATGGACGCCAAAGGAGGGAGGCATCATGGGAAGGCGTGGGATGCTCTATCCGTCCGGCCTGTTTTGCGGCTAGAAAGAGAAGTGAGGTCAGAAGAGGAGGAGTTAAGGGGAAACAGCAATAGAAAGAATAGAGGGAGGGAAAGAACATAATTGAAGGGTAGGGCTGCTGATGAAGACACAAGAGGAGTTTCAGCATCATCTAAACAATGTATTTACATTAAATCATTTAGCAGAAGCTTTTATCCAAAGAGACTTACAAATGAGAACAATAGAAGCAATCGGACCAACAAGAGAGCTAGAGATGCATGGGCTTTGTTAAGGTTTTAACAAAAATAAAAACGTATTGTGTGCACACTGATATAACTGCTCTATGAAAATCATTTATTGCAATGTTTCGACCATCAGGTCTTCGTCAGGCTCACTTTAGGCTTCAAAAATGCTCGTCAGAAACCTATGAAAACCTAAGTTCATTGTTTTATGCACTCTATGGTTCACACGCCAAAATAAAGATAGTGCTAGGCCTGGACAGAACCTAGAGACTATGTTCATATTTACTGTGCTGATTCTGAGGGCAGTTTTGTGGAATTCCATTGAATGGACAGAAGCATACACATTTTAAATGGAGCATTGTACAACACTCGCATTGGTCACTGAAAGGGTGTTCAAATTAGCCAAAATATAAAATAAACAAACTCAAAATGGACAAAGAATGGAAATATCCTTCTGAAATGAATATGTTCTATACCAGACTACCCAAGTGTAAATTCACAGTGTATAGAACTGTACATAACTTGGGATGCAGGATTTTCCACACATTTTATCAAATGTCAGGTGATGACATTGATTTGAGGAATGATTCATGTCTGTAGCTCATAGTGAGGGAGCGGTTACACACCAAAACATTGTATTTTTTAGGGGTTATGTTCAATTTCATAACCCTGAGTATGAACCAGGTCCATCAATTGAAACAAGCGCACACACAAACAGAAGAGCATGTCTTTGTCTTCTCTCCTCAGCACACTCATCCAGATGAAGACGCAAACACTCGCTCATTAGGTCACTCCATCTCTCCATTTCTCAGTTCCTCTATCCATCCCTCCCTTTCTCGCCTGACCAACTCCGCTAATTTAGATTTTCATTTCTTCTCTCACCTCTACTCATCCCCCCTCCTTCCTCTCTCTCCAAGAACTCAGAAAAACACCAAGGAACGTGTTCAAAGATGACCTAGTGTACAACAAAAGGGGAGAATTATGTACACTACCAAATTTTTTTATTTTTATTATTTTTGAAAGATGTCAAAATAATGGTTTTCTATTGAAAAATATTTTAAGATTAAATTATTCCTGTGATGTAAAGCTGTATTTTCAGCATCATTCCTCCAGTCTTCAGTGTCACATGATCTTCAGAAATCATTCTGATATGCTGATTTACTGCTCAAGAAATATTTATAATTCTGATCAATATTAAAAACAGTTGTGCTGCTATATGTTTGTTTTTGTTTGTTTTGTGGGAAAATGTACTGTTTTGTGTTTCCTGTGAATTAATTAAAAAAAAATTTCAGTTTTTAGCATCCTCTTTTTTTTTTTTTTTTTATTATCATCCCAAAAAAATTATATATATATATATATATATATATATATATATATATGATAAAATCTTGTTATATGACTCAAATTTATATACAATATAACAACATTTGTCTCTTGTGTCTTCTACTTTTTACACAACATTTAACAGGCATACACTATAATTCTCATCAAATGCTCCAAAAACTAGAGAGAGCTGTGTTAAATGGAGAAGTTACAAGGAACTGAGAGCAACACTTGAGGAGAAAAGAGAATCTCACCCCATCATACAGTATATATATATCTCACAGGGGAGCAAGAAAGTAACCGAGAGAAAGAGAAAGAATGCTGAGAGGGAGAAGCAAATAGAAATCCCAATCAATAAAGTCTATGAGCAGTCAGCTCAGACACAGAGAAAGTGGGTCAAACAATGGCAGAAAGAACAGGAGAGAGCGAGGGAGGAACTGAGAGGAAGAGAGGAGGTTGTGACCCTTCTAGACTACCTATCCAAGACCCACAACCCCTGATGGCTTTATTTGAGACTTTTGGGAGATTCTAGGCAATGCATTGTGGGATGCATCCTGCCTCTATTCAGCTCAGTGACTGGAAGACGCAGTGTGTTTATGTCTTAATGGCTTAGCCGAGCACAACTGTTCTAACACACTGCAAAACTGAGTCCAAACTGGATTTCATGAGAGCAGAAGATGTTTAGCGTAATTTAGTTATGTAAACACAGATTTACCTCCCACTTGGCTGATGTGAGATTGATAATGTTGTGTTTTGTATGTGTGTGTGTGTGTGTGCTTTCGATACTGTTTAAGCATCTATTCCAATAGCAAAGCAGAAAATATAATGATGGCATTTTCAGAGGAAAATTAGTGGTGCGTTGTTCCATTGGCTAAAAAAAACTGAGGTTTCTTGATAACTTTAAAATCATTATTTTTTCTTTTATTTTTGTTTATCTATTATATATATTTTTTTATTAATATTTTTTAAATAACAAAACCACCTTAAGGTTGCTCGGCATTCCTCTTTTAGGGTCAGTCCTAATTTGTTTTTTAGAGGGTATCTAGGTAAGTATAGTTAACATTCAGAACATTAAAACTTATCTTAAGATTAAAATGATTTAATATTATTCAAGTTTATGACTCTGGGTCCTATTTTGTCCAAAATAACATTTGAAGGTACTTCCAGTCTCATATTTACCTCTGTTTTTGGTTGTAAACATTTTTTTCAGCATCACTCCTCCAGTCTTTAGTGTCACATGATCCTTCAAAAATTATCATAATATTCATAAACAGGTATGCTGCTTAAACATATTTTTTCATCATTATTTGATTAATATAATGTTCAAAAGAATAGCTTTTAGATTAATTGAAATTTGAATTATTTCATTATAACTTTTGTAACATTATAAATGTCTTTACTGTAACATTTGATTAATTTAATGCATCGTTGCTGAATAAAAGTATTGATTTCTTAAAAATGTTCCTGACCTCACACTTTTTCAAATGTACAGTAGTATATACTGTATGTGAACATTTCAAGGATTCAATGAAATGGTTAAATATTGAATTAAATGACTTCAGATTCAGAGTTTTGTCAATGTAAATCTTGACCAGGAAATGTTACAGTTCATAGAAACAAACAGGCGTTTAGAAAAAGTGTTTTTGTCAGAGGTGGGTAGAGTACCCAAAAACTGTACTCAAGTAAAAGTAAAAGTACTTCTAGAAATATTTACTCAAGTAAAAGTAAAAGTACTAGTCTTGAATAGTTACTTGAGTAAGAGTAAAAGAGTATCGGATAAAAAATCTACTCAAGTAGTTAGTTACTAGTTACTTTGGGTCATATATACTGAGCCTATTTTTATTTAGATATATAGATGTAATGTATGTGTGTGTGTGTATAAATGTATATATTTCATCAGCCTTTACTCCAATTTATGTAATTTATTATAAAAGCTTGTCTGTTTACTTAAGTAACAGATATAGGTGTCATGCCATAACATATTTTTAATACGACTGACTTTATATTAAATGTGAATTTAACATTGAAAGTTAATGTGATATAAATATTGCTACTAATCTTTCATTGTTCAGAAAGAGAGCAAATAACATTTACATTATTAAAGATAATTTTCACTGACAGTCTAGATTTCAATCACTCTCAGAAACTCCCATTAAAATCACTGAAACTGTTAACACTGTGAAATCAATATCTTATTTACAGATTCGTACACACATCTGCACTTTGTTGTTTCTGACGAGAGAATTCGCCAGAAAGAGGTATTCAGTCAGTGAGCGAGTGAAGGAAGCACCGGAATTTCAGCGATGACTCATCGGAACACCTCTGATTGGCCAATGCTTTAATAAGCTCAAAAGAATCATGTGTGATTGGTTATAATGCACAGTGCTGTAAAAACGCGTCTGTCTCTGGCTCAGCGCCAGCAAGCAATCACAGATCTGAATTTAGCAGCCGATGATATTACTTGCCGAACGTACTCGCACCGGTATGATTGTATTAAAATTAATAAAGTCTTAATCGGCTGTTTTTTGTCTTTTAGAAGCTGCATTCAACTTGACACCCCTCTGTTATAAGCCACACACGTTCAACAAACTAATGTCAGTGGTATCGTGTACTGTAATCGAATGTAGCCCAAGTTATTACCTGTTAAACAGTAGACAGCACACGCGGTGTCCATCTAATAAGGATCTCCATCGCTAGCAAATAATGACCTTTGCAGATTTCAATTCAGTGCAGTTCCAGCCACGTTTTCAACGCTCTTTCTGTTCTTAAACGTTACAACTCTGAGTGAACCACTTCAGATGCTCAGCGCGTGCGGCAGGGAACTGAACGACTCATTCAAACTGATTCATGAACCAATTCACTCGTTTGCCAATTGGTTTGATCAAGCCTTTGAACAGAATTGACTCAAAAGAATGAATCATTCGCGAATGAGCATCGCTCATTGCCCAGAAAAAAGTAGACGGCGCGTTTGGAATAAACTGAAGCATTTATTGCATTAAGATAAAGTAACGAGAGCAGCGTCGCCCACAGTAACGAAGTAAAAGTACAGATTTTCCCCCCAAAATTTACTCAAGTAAGAGTATAAAGTACCCATCTTTAAATATACTCCGAAAAGTATTAGTTACCCCAAAAAATTACTCAAGTAAATGTAACGAAGTAAATGTAACTCGTTACTACCCACCTCTGGTTTTTGTTTCTATTCAGCAGAGGTGGGTAGTAACGAGTTACATTTTTTGAGTCAATTCTGTTCAAAGGCTTGATCAAACCAATTGGCAAACGAGTGAATTGGTTCATGAATCAGTTTGAATGAGTCGTTCAGTTCCCTGCCGCACGCGCTGAGCATCTGAAGTGGTTCACTCAGAGTTGTAACGTTTAAGAACAGAAAGAGCGTTGAAAACGTGACTGGAACTGCACTGAATTGAAATCTGCAAAGGTTATTGTTTGCTAGCGATGGAGATCCTTATTAGATGGACACCGCGTGTGCTGTCTACTGTTTAACAGGTAATAACGTGGGCTACATTCGATTACAGTACACGATACCACTGTGACATTAGTTTGTTGTACGTGTGTGGCTTATAACAGAGGGGAGTCAAGTTGAATGCAGCTTCCAAAAGACAAAAAATAGCCGATTAAGATTTTATTAATTTTAATGCAATCATACCGGTGCGAGTACGTTCGGCAAGTAATATCATCAGCTGCTAAATTCAGATCTGTGATTGCTTGCTGGCGCTGAGCCAGAGACAGACGCGTTTTTACAGCACTGTGCATTATAACCAATCACACATGATTCTTTTGAGCTTATTAAAGCATTGGCCAATCAGAGGCGTTCAGATGAGTCATCGCTAAAATGCCGGTGCTTCCTTCACTCGCTCCTGACTGGAGACCTCTTTCTGGCGAATTCTCTCGCAGGAACAACAAAGTGCAGATGTGTGTACGAATCTTTAATTAAATATTGATTTCACAGTGTTAACAGTTTCAGTGATTTTAATGGGAGTTTCTGAGAGTGATTGAAATCTAGACTGTCAGTGAAAATTATCTTTAATAATGTAAATGTTATTTGCTCTCTTTCTGAACAATGAAAGATTAGTAGCAATATTTATATCACATTAACTTTCAATGTTAAATTAACATTTAATATAAAGTCAGTCGTATTAAAAATATGTTATGGCATGACACCTATATCTGTTACTTAAGTAAACAGACAGGGTTTTATAATAAATTACATAAATTGGAGTAAAGGCTGATGAAATATATACATTTATACACACACACACATACATTACATACATTTATCTATATATCTAAATAAAAATAGGCTCATTATATATGACCCAAAGTAACTAGTAACTAACTACTTGAGTAGATTTTTTATCCGATACTCTTTTACTCTTACTCAAGTAACTATTCAAGACTAGTACTTTTACTTTTACTTGAGTAAATATTTCTAGAAGTACTTTTACTTTTACTTGAGTACAGTTTTTGGGTACTCTACCCACCTCTGCTATTCAGATACTGAGAAAGTAAAATTAAACGGGTATTTTTTTCCTGAGGGCCTTTTAAACCTGTTGTGCCCTAAACACACGCAACAAAAATCAGTTTTACACAAGAGTTGCCTGCATGTATTTGATTCATGAGCTTTTCACACAAAACGCTCTTTTCTCATCAGAGAGAAGGATGTGAAATCAGACAAAGCCTGTCATGAAGAGGCACCCATGACCTAAAACTCCTTTAGAGATGCCTTCTGCATTCATGTGAAAGCGTGCAGAGAGGTAAGATGAAAAGAGTTGGTGGAAAGACCTTCTAAATCAGAGAACAAAAGACTCATTGGACATCTCTTCCCCTCGACCTGGGTTTGTGGAGCTCAGAGAAGTGAAGAAAGAGAAGTAGAAATGTTGTTCACTGTTATACACACACACACGCGCGTGCAAACATGCATGATCTCTCAAACGTGTCTATCCAGATGGTGTTTAACCTTACACCCACACACACACACACACATGATCATCTTTCTCTTAAGCCAAAGTATACACTTTAGGAACAGACCTCTTATCCAAATATCTTTTAACCCTAAACACACTGTGAAGAGCTGCAAAGACCTAACCTTTCATCAACACACACACAGAGAGAGAAATATAGACACTCATGTCGGGCTCTTCCCCCTGAGTATAAAGCCTATTGTTAAACACCGGCGGGATGAACTCAAAGAGGATCTACACACTGTTCTTTATATCCTCTATAGTCTGTAGGTCCACCTGACACAAGTATTATTATTCATTAATAAATAATTAGTTAGATAATTGGCATACTGCATGCACCTTGTCTTAGGTGTCTTATGGTTTATTTAAAAGTGCACTCAGTACTTTTTATCTCATTCAACAACAGTTTTACAGACACAAAAAGGATGTACACCCCAGTCGTATCAGACTATTTTAAATGATTTGATCACATAACCAAAGTCAAATAAAACTTATTTTATATCTGTGACTTTTTCTCTTCAGGAATTATTTATTTATGCATGAATTAGCATAATGGAGTTGTTCTCTTTTCTGAGGGTCTGACACCCTGATAAACACACCCTTGTAACTCCACATAGCTAATAAAGTCCACACGATCACCTTTGTTAAGCCTTCTGAATTCACTCTATTTCTGATTGTGAAAAATAGAGCGTAACTTCAGTATTCACTTAAAATCTTGTCCTCCACCATTCAACTCTGGCACGGTTAAGGCTATACAGCTGTGGCATGCATCAACACAGTGTAACTTTTAATTAATAACAATTACTTTTACAATTACAAAAACCGGAAACTAACAATAAATAAAAATGTCTACTTATTAGACTGTGTTTTATTAACGTCTACACCTACCCCTTACAGGAATGAAAACATAGTTATTATTGTTGTACAGTGTGACAAAAATGATGCTGCATTGATGTGTGCATGCCCATAAAGCCATAACCTCATGACTGGTCTAGTCTAGTGTTTTATAAAAAGCTAATTAAACTAACCAAAGACTATGTCATAACTCTATTCTAACTTTATTTATTTTATTTTAATTTACTTAATTTAGTATCACCAAATGTCTACAACAGGACGTTTTGTTCATATTTAGCTTAGCTTAGCACATACGTGCTACAGATGTCTCCCTGTGAATCTTGTGTGGGAGTTTCTGATAAGCTTTTATTGCAACAAAACTGCTGAAAAGTGCATGCATTTTCTTAAAAGTTGAATACACCTTTATTGGGGACATCCTCAGAATAAAGATGGTTGATGAAGAGACACATGAATGTGTTGATTCAGAGCGTGTGGACTGGTTAGCAGGAGTTCATCTCATCACACATGGACGATGGTCCCTCTAGTGGTGCAGACACACAGACAGCAGAACAGATGTGGCACATGTGCTCTATGCTTCTGCTTTCTTTATGTTATCTGCAAACCGTTACCTGAGTTAACAGATTATAAAACCTTCTGAAGACCTAAGCAAACTACTCCGATCAGTGTTACACACACGATTCCCTGTGACTCCCGCACGATTCCACATAACACGCTTTATGCTTTAATTCAACATTCAGATTATTATTTGTCCACTATTTGCATTGACTAGACACTTTATCTTCCAGAATTATGTCCCATAATCTGTTGCTCTCAGTATCTCTATACATCCATCAGATGTGCAAAACAGCTTCATCTTTGATGCTAATAATGACACCAAACAGACTTTGTGGCTTAAGGTTGATGCTTGGGGAAATGTGCATAAAACTATACCATTAAGCATTTTTTAAACACCCGGAAAGCTCCTATGAAGCTTGTTTAAGGGGACATGTGTCGAGTGGATTGCTGTTTCACCGCTCCGGTCTTTTGTTGAAGGTTTAAATCCTTTGACCCAGTGACCCAGTCTAAGTGACTTTTTCTTTTCTTTATCAGATTGCCACACTGATCGCTGTTAAGACTGTGTGGCCTTAAGTCACAAATAAGGATTTGAGCAGAAACGTTGCAGATGAGGGGTATTTGAGATACTTAACACACTGTATCAAATTAATTATGTGAATGTATTTACAGTATAGTATATGTAAGATCTTATGTCTCATTAACACATTTTAGCCAAGATGTAAGAAAGGGAGACCAGGGTTGGTGGATTAGACATTTTTTGGTTCGTATATAAAAACATTAAAAGATCAAAATCTGGCGATGGCACCTATGTAGAACAACAAAAATCAATTCTAGTAAATCAATTAAAAATAGAAAAAAAAGGATATGAACCAGTATAAAAGATGTTTTTAAAAGTCAGAAGAATTTTGGTAACTAAATAATTCTAGCAGACTGAGATCATTATTGAAAAAAAAGTGTAAGCGAGGAAAATCGGCACATTGGTTTTGGTGTCGGTTGGCAACTGTATAATAATTGATCATACCCACACACACACACACACACACACATTATACACACAACAGGACCACAGCCACCGTAGACATTGAGAGGGAAACGCCAGTATTTAGAATAGCGGTCGACCAATATGTTTGTATTATTTATTTATTTATTTATTTTAAATGGATGATGCTTAAAATATTACATTTGGACCTTCAAAATTATGAAAACGTGAAATTAAAGCAATTCAAATATCAATCACAAAAATCATAGCATCAAACATATTTGTGTTTATCTTCAAATAAATCCTTTTAACACTGTGCCGACCAATGCTCGGACATTTACACAACATAACTGTGGTCATAAATCAATACATTTAATAAAGATTTGATGACAGTTCATTCATATCTTTTTCCCCAGTGACCTTCACTTGCACGAAGTTGGGCTTTGAACAGATTTATTTATTCATTGCTTTTTTGATATCCAAAAATAAGCCCATCTCTAAATCAAGTGTAGGCCTAATATATAAGTATCTAACATCTACTGAATTTGTAAAATTGCAAGTGATTATTAAATAGTTTTGATGAAGTCGTAGGATTGAATAGTCTTTTAACGCGATAAATAAATAACATCTGAAGATCTTACACTAACGATAGATGCAAGACAGTGATTTTGCTGTCACTCTGGCTATAATGAGATGCGGCATTCAGGTGGTTTGGAGGACCACCGGTTCATCCGCGTGGGTTTCAGTGAGACAGTTTTTCATGGGCTGACGAACCTGAGATTGACCAAAACTCAAGCATTCTCAGGTTGGACAGTCCTCGAAAGCACTGCTCATTCAGGATGGTCAGATCATACTGACCACAGATTACTTGCATCATCTCCATTGGGGGGAAAAAGAAATAAATAAGGAAAAATTATCAGCAAAATGTAGACCTGCCAAAGAAAAAAAAAATTGTGTATCAATTTCATACACGGTAAATGATGAGAAGAAACTAATTGCACATTTTCTTTCTTGAATGCAGGAAAAGCATCGTCAACCATATGAAAATATAGAATGCTAAATGAAATAGATGATTTAAAATCAAACTTGTGTAAAGCCAAATATCTCCTACAGTTTCCATTTGACCAGTATGTAAAAATGAACCCAAACCCATGTGGAATACTGAAAAGTATAATAGTAGCATGATTTGAACACTCAACATCACAAAAAAATCATAATCTCATCACAATAGAACACTCATCATTGAGGAGATTTCCCTCTGAGACTACCCTTACAGTATCTCTCATGCTGTACTGTATGCTATATAGTATGTCACGATGTGCCAACTTTGGCGCCTTTCCAGCTGGAAAACCTTTACCTAGCAACATCCATAACATCTAAATAGCTGCATACATAAAATATGAGTTGTTCATTACTCTGAAGCAAAAACAAAGAGTCGGTCCGATGCAATTATCACATTACAGCCACTTAGAGACAATTAGCTGAGCACTGTCTGACTGTAATGGCCTCGTGGCTTCATAGAACAGCACCGTCCCACGGCTTTAACCCTCATCTCTCAAAGATCTGTCTAAACCAGAAAAAAAAAACAAAAAAACATAAAACAAGTAGGCTGATGTGACTGCATTTTTGTACATCAAAATCATGAAAACGTATGAATTAATTCATGGATGCATTGGTTGCCAAATAAAGTATAAACTTGCATTAAATATGCATGCACAAGCATCTTGTATTTAATCAGATGTTTCCAAAATGTCCTGGATTTCCCATGCACTGTACATTTAATTAATTTGGCATTCATTGTGGGCTGGTACACACGCAGCTATGCAAAACCCTCACCTCTGCCTTACCTACACAGATGTTCAATTGTCTCCTCATCACTCCACACCGAGAACTGCTTTTGGAGGTTTTAAGATATGCACTGAAGCTTCAGTTGAACCTGTAGAGCAGCCGGACCGTGAGGCTGATGCTCACACACTCGCTCCCTCCAGCGTTGTGACCTGCACGGCCCTCGCGAGCTGCTGGAGATGCTGTAGAGCTGCCACACATGAGCAAAACGCCTCCTTCCTGTTTGTCACTATGAACAAACTTGTGGTAAACTTTCCATGACATCTCAATATTGAGGGCCACTATAGAGCACGTTTCATTCATCTCAACAACCGCTCCTTTTTAGAAATGTCTTGCGTGATGTGGTTATTGTTTTATGACGGACGAAGAGCAAAATTATCATTTTTCTGAAATGAAAATTTGAGAAAAGCTATTGCAGCTCGTTTTAAACAATGCTTCATTTTAACTTTTGTCTCCGCTTGTTCATTTTAACCAGGCTGATTACTAGAATGAGTCATATTAACCAAAAGCTGATTAGTCACTTACACTAATAGATTAAAAAAAGACAGTTTGTAGAACCAAAACTTCACAGAAGCTCATTTAAACATCGATTACATGCTGTGTGTTGAATTGAAAGGCCAGCTGATCTTTTAGTGTAGACTACACTGAGAAGAGTAGATATTTGAGATTATAGTGCTGACTATCATAGTTATAGAGTTAATTATGGAAACTGATGAAAGATTGCTAGGTTAGTTTCCATATCGAGAGGACAACCACAGCATCCTTCCTGTGTGTTTGAGACATGAATGAGTTTCAATCCCGCTGTTGGTATTACAAAAATGAGGCTAAATGCATACAAAATACAAGAAAAACGAGGCAAAATGCATACAAAACCCAAGAAAAGTGGTATAAAACAGTCTAATTCTAGTGCATTAGTACATCTTTCAAATCTCTGGACAGTTTTGGATTGGAAAATTAACCGATGGTGGAATTCTCAGACATCAGATTTAATTTGTCATTAAAAGACAAACCATGCACATAGAAGATCAGCTGGCTATTGCAGTTAAAGCGGAAAAGAAATGCTGCATCACCGTACAAGTCTAGGGTCGGTGAGATTTTGAAAGAACGAATATTTGATTGATTTTAATCTCACTTTGATCATTTTTTCATTGCTGAACAAAAGTACTAATTTAAAAAAAAACAAAAAAAACAACAACCACTTACTATCCCCAAACTTTTAAATTCAATTCAGTTCAATCAGATAAATCAATAAATGAGCATCAAACACTGACTTGAGTTGAAATGATTTTATTATGCAAGGTGAGACAGACTGTGGATATGAAAGACTGTTATCTAGAACAACAGTCAATTACACAGTGTAGCAGTCATTACACAAACATGTCAGACTGACCAATCAGAATGAAGTATTCCAGAATGTGTGCAATGACAATGCAATAAAATAAATAGCTCGGCCCAAATCATAGACTTTTATTCCTGTTGTGGAGCAAAAGTCACGGCAGGTACATTCACTAGGCCTTGACTTTATCAATGCAGATCTCAGTGCTCTCACATTAATACAACATTGTTTGTTTTTTATTCTTTCTTTTTTGTTTGTTTAACTATAAATATAAATTTCAAGTCAGTAAAAATCTAATAAACGACACACGTACAACTATAGTTCTATGATGAACTCATTTGTTTAGGCTAGGTACTTTTCTCAGTGGGTGAAAATGATAAAACAAAGATATATCAATGCGTCATCCATAATAAGAGCAAGCATTACGCTCATTTGGTTGAATTTCAGGCCAAACACCAACACTTCCTGTGGGCTAGTTTTGTTCTTGTAATGATCTTGATGTGACAGCAAACATCAAGCAGATGTCAGCCATATATGGTGAAGGCAGCTATAGACTCACTGGACAGATGGAAGACATTGCACTTATGTGAGTCCAAAAAAACTAAACAAAACATGCAATCATACTCATCACAGAACACAAGCTTTTCACAAAGATCAAAAACAAAACTTAAAATGTCCTAAAAGTCAATGTCCTTTGATTAGAGATGATCTACAACAGAGATCATTTTTACATTTAACATGCTGTCAGCTGTCAAAATGTGTGCACAGGATTTTAGAAAAATGTTACAATGTTTAGGTTTCTGTACAGAATGCAGTGCTCTGTTGTGAAAGTGTAATTGTTAACAGCCTGTGGTTTGGTCAGCAGCCGTCTGCAGGTAAAGCGAGAAAGCAACGCCCACACATATTTTCCGAAGAAGTGGTCCTTCAAAGAAATTCACTTTCTTAGTGCAGCAAGGCGGCACTTTGAGTGCTCGACTGCTGCATGATACGGAGCACAATAATAAAAGTGACATGTATGCCAAACATACTGTGCTCACATGCCAAAAATACTACTACAGCAGATTACAAAAGTGGCAGCAAACACATAAGGCAATGCATCAACTGCATGTGATTTAGATAATTAAATAGCTCACATAAAAATAAAATATAAATAAAAACCTTCACAGAAAATACTTCAGCTTGGGGGTGTCAAAAAGTATAAAAATCTCTCAGAATGTACAAATATGAGGCGTGATTATCGTGACACGCGGTCAGCAGCTGGGCTCGTCCATGTCATCATCACTCCAGTCGGGGGGTGCATCCGTGCCAAAATAACGATCCCCAAAATTTCCTGAAAAAAATAACAAATAAAATTAAAAAAAAATAATAATCTAAATTTTCAATGAATAGATGTTTAGGTATTACTAACATTTTTTTGCTTATGATAATTTTTAAGAACATGAAAATTTTGCTGAAAAAGTGCTTGACTACTGTAATGTGTCTGGATGTTTTAGAGTTGTAATTTTCATTATTCTAACCAGATTCTAATTTTTTATTTTATTTTTTGCATTCAAATTGCATTCAAATCTACTGATCTTACTCACCCTAGACTTTTAAACAGGGTGTGTGTGTGTGTGTGTGTGTGTGTGTGTGTGTGTGTGTGTATAATATAATTAGTTTACAATATTTCAAATGGAATATTAAATATTTTATCTGAGCCTCCTGTGTGAGTTTTTCAAGTTTGCCACACTGCTTTGGCAATAACGCTGCTGTATGACTGATGTATAGATTTTATTTCCTTTTCATTTAAAATAATTTACAAACTGGTAAAAGTAATACAAATTTGGGACCCACTTTATATTAAGTGGCCTTAACTACTATGTACTTAAATTTAAATTATTAATTTGGTACAATGCACTTATTGTGTACATACATGTTTTAACATTGTACTTATATTTGAAAAATATCTGCACGTAATTACATCTGTAATTAATTTCTGTAATTACATTTATAATTACACTGTTGACCCATCCCTCACACCTTAACACACCCTTAAACTTACCCATACCACCAAATCTGTCCCTAACCATACCTGTTTCCCACCTTAATAGCGGCAAAACAAATTAACAATACAATATGAACACAATAAGTACATGTATTTATTTTTTGATGTAAGTACATAGTAGTTAAGGCCACTTAATATAAAGTGGGACCCAAATTTGAATGCCATGTCAGCATCTGATGCTGTTTTCATAGCAAAAACAGAGTTACAAAATAAGTGAGGTACAGAAATAAAATAAAAAGAAAGATACAATATTTTAAACGACAAGATGTTTTACCTTTACATATTTTTTTTACACTCTGGTTAACCAGACTGTAAAATATCTGTTAATCCGATTCTCAAATACATGTAAATAACTACATTTTTCCTTTTAAACACATTTGCAATATTAGTTGATCTGCGCTGTCATGTTAGTTTACACTGCAATGCTGAGAACCAGAGTCTGCTGGGTTTAAAACACGTAAACTAATTCAGCTCCCCTCAAGAGTAAACTTCCATAGTATATTTAGTATTAGTGTATTCGGCGAAATGGCGAAACCTAAAATAAACATCATGTGTATGAAAATACTGAACAGTTGTGATAGACGACAGGCGCTGAGCGAGTCTCTCTCTGGTTCAGTGTCACTCAAAGCGGGAAAGCAGATTTGAATTTGCAGTTGATCATGTGACACACTGAATGTTCTAATCACACTGGCGGGACCAACCAGGTCAAAGGGTTAATATACAACAATACATGAATTTATGACCATTAAAACAAATGTCACAATGCTAAAAACCTTAAAAGGTCCTTCACTTTCCTTTAAGCAATGTATAGATTTTTTACATTTTGTTTCTTGTGATTTGGGGTGAAATATGACCCAGACATGCTCTTGATGGTTTTGTGAGAATGGCCCCTTTGTGTATAACTATTACGACAAAAAGCCAGAGTCAAGCCGATGAAGTAAAGCTGGGGTTCAGAGTCTCACCTATGCCAGGGATGATGTGGAACAGGTCGTTGACCTTCTTGTCGACGGCGGTGGTGATGATTTTGACCTGAGGGAAGGCATAGGCCACAGAATGGACACCCATCTCAGCCATCAGCAGCGACACCAGCAGGATCTTATCCTCCTGAGCGTCATGATCCTACACACACACACACACCTCATGAAGAAAACAGTCCCGTTCCTCCACTCTCTGTCTGTACTTCCTATTGCTTCTCCACTTTCCGATCTCAAGCAAAAAGCCAATAAACAAAAAGTTAGTGTACTTGTTTATCAAGAAGGCGACAGTGTGCCATTTACTTCCAAAAATTTTTTTTGATTTCCACCACATTATTAAACATCATTGCATGTTCATCATTAGTAGATGAATTCTATTTAAAATAAACTCATGAAAGTAGTGTGTTCTCTACAAGTTTATTTTGTTATTTCCAGCAGTGCAAAAAACGGCCTTTGAAACAGATAAATACGGCTCAGCCTCAGAACAACTGCAGAATTAATCTGTGAGAATGTGTAAAGTTATGTCATGCTGCATGGCTACTGTCAGCTAGTGAGGTTTCTCTGATACGCCTACACGGACAGAAAAACAAACTGGGCCGCTCTACATGTGGTGCCTGAGTAGGCGTGTGTGCCTGTGCCGCTGCACACTATCAGTTCCATTAGATGGCAAGAGGTGTTGCAGTTGTGTGCAAGAGAAAAGCTTCGAATGCAGACTTACAAGCAAAACTCTGATGGCCATCATGGCAGCCGCTCCGGTGGACACGGTGCAGTCCATCAGAAACACATGATCCTCGCTGATGTCTTTGGGCAGACGCAAATAGTGCAACTGGACGGGAACATAAAAGACAGCTTCAATGTGCAGCAACAATGTGTCTAAATTAATTAATCAATTGAATTACAATACAAATTTGCAAGTGAGTTTATGCAATTATTTAAATATTCAATGCAATTTCTTTAACAAAATTTTTTTTAATTTAATGTGCAGAACACCTGCTTTAGTATTTGTCACAGAGATAAGAGAGATACTCCAAAACACACACACACACACACACATATTGTGACAAGCTGCATCATGTTGTGAAGTACAGTGCACATATTCCACTGCGTGTCAACCACACAAATCTGATTTTGTTTGTTTTTTCCTAGAATAGAAACTGAACATTAACTATTAATAAATTAAGATTGATCATAATTTGAATTAATTGACCGACAATGAAAAACTATACTAAAATAAACAAATGAAATAAAATCAAATGTAAATTTCTTAAAAAAAATAAAAATAATAATAATAATAAATTAAAAACTGCACTAATGACACAAAATACTGTAAGACTGAAATGTCTCGCTCAGAAAACATTTATTTTGTATAGATAATGGGATGTTAACTAAAATCTTTCAAATAAAACCATTTAAATAAATAAACAAAAAGGCAACCCTTTAGTTTGGAGACCAACTCTCACTATTAACTTTAACTTTTGCCTCAAACTCCTAATTTGCTGCTTATTAATAGTTAGCAGGATAGCTGTTAAATTTAGGTATGGGGTGGATTAAGGGATCTAAAATATGTTCATGCAGAATAAGCCATTAATTTTGCTTTATAACTACTAATAAACAGCCAATATGTAAATAATAGGCATGCTAATAAGCAACTTGTTTATAGTGAGAATTAGTCCATAAACTCAAGTGTTACCAAATAAATGTTATCTGATTATCTGCTGTGTGTAAATTTTAGGGGGTAGTACGAGCAGAAAGGGGCGTTACCTCCGGCTCTCCTGTGTCCTGATTGGTCTGGATGAGGATTTTGCCGATGCGGACGTCTTTGCACACGGCCCTAAGCGCGGGCTCCATGGTCTCTCCCGCCCTGAGAATCGACACACCCGTAATCTGTTTAAAAGAAAAAAAGAAGAGGGAGGATCTTCAATTTCCTTTTTAGGGCCTAAACTTCTCTACAGAACCGAGAACAAAGACATTTCTACAGTATATGACCGAGAAAACCCTGAAACAAGCAGACTGACCAGGCTGAACTACCAAGATTGTCAGAAAAAATTGTGGCACATTATATTCTTACCCTCTTCCCATGAAAGGTTCGGCCCTCGTAATCTTCTCCTTGTGGGGTCTGAACAATGTGAACCTGCAGCAGATAACAGACAATTGTAACATCAAGTTGTTTTTGTCCAAGCATATCATATGTAGCTAAACTGATCTTCCTCTCTGATTAAAAGCCACAGTAAAATGTCAGCAGCAACATCGTGAAGCTCACTGCACCTCTCCTGTGAGCATTTTAAGTGTAAAGGTCGCTGTGTTGCTGCTGTGTGTTGCTAAGCCGATTTCTATCACATTGATCTTGTTAGTCTGAGTTTCCACTGTGGTGGACAAGTAAGACAAGTTTCCATGTTCAAGACGAGACCTCCATACCCACACGCTCAAATCTATTTGTGTGCTGTTATTAAGTCGATCTAAAGATTTCCCAGCAATCCCTCCATTTTCTCACCTGTGATGGAAGAAAGGACCGCGCTCTCTCGATGAGGAGCCGCATTAACCTCTTGGAGTAGAAGATGAACTCGTCTCGACTGGTCTCTTTATTTCTGCAACACAAGCATGAATGACAAAACACAGTCATGTGTTTGTTTGTGTTCAAACCATTCAAATTAACATGGAAGATTTTTTTTATAACCGTGTAAAAAAAATATTCTAAAGATTTTATATAATATATATACTTTTACTGGTAAACCTAACATTCATCAGAAATTTCAGACTATAAAACAAATGGACCAACTTCATTTTCCTAACAGCCATTAAGGCAGGAAATATAGTAGTGATTGCCCTATTTTAGTATGCAATAGCCATTTGCGTTATAGCCTGTCATAACCACGCACAGCCTGTGACATGGACGAAAGCAACGAAAAAAAAAAAAACTTTCAAAATGAGTACATTTCAGCCACTGTCTTCTGCTTCTTGATATTGGTAGTTGGTCACAGGTAGCATGAGGGGGAGGGACAATTTCCACCCAATAATGGGTCACTTATATGTTCTGAGAGGGTGGGAGAAAGCAAAATTAAAAATAAATAAACCAAAAATAAAAATCTATATATTTTTTTAAATATACACAAACAAGCAAAACCAAAACCAAAAATAACTAACATAAAACATTAAAAAACAAAGAACAAAATTAAGCAAAAAAAAACTAAAATGGAAAAAAACACAAAAAAAAACCCAAGAAAATTTCAAAAGCAAAAAACTAACAAAATTAAAAGCAAAAACAAAACTAAGATTAGAGCTGCAGTCCGTCAGTTTTGACTCTTTGTCGCCATCTGTTTGAAAACCTGCAATGGCAGCTGTTTGCAGAATTATCTTCCTTGTGTGGGTTGTGCTCCAGTGTGGATGAATCTGATGTTTTGAGGAGTATGGTGTGGTGGAGTATCCACCGGTGTGAATATTTACTGTACTTTGCTATCACAGATTCTAACCTACTTCTTAGAATATATGACCCAAATATGCATTTTTACTGTATACAGTTGCTTCTCAATAAATTAAAATGTCAAGGAAAAGTTAATTTATTTCAGTAATTCAGCTCAAATTGTGAAACTCGTGTATTAAATAAATTCAATGAACACAGACTGAAGTAGTTTAAGTCTTTGGATCTTTTAATTGTGATGATTTTGGCTCGTTTAACAAAAACCCACCAAATCACAATCTCAACAAATTAGAATATGATGACATGCCAATCAGCTAATCAACTTAAAACACCTGCAAATGTTTCCTGAGCCTTCAGAATGGTCTCTGACAATCATTGACACCCTTCACAAGGAGTGTAAGTCACAAAAATTAATTGCCAATAAGCTGGCTGTTCACAGAGTGCTGTATCCAAGCATGTTAACAGAAAGTTGAGTGGAACAAAAAAGTGTGGAAGAAAAAGATGCACAACTAACCGAGAGAACTGCAGCCTTATGAGGATTGTCAAGCAAACTGGATTCAAGAATTTGAGTGAACTTCACAAGAAATTGACTGAAGCTGGGGTCAAGGCATCAAGAGCCACCACACACAGACGTGTCGAGGAATTTGGCTACAGTTGAGGTATTCCTCTTGTTAAGCCACTCCTGTACCACAGACAACGTCAGAGGCATCTTACCGGGGCTATGGAGACGAAGAACTGGACTGTTGCCCACTGGTCCAAAGTCCTCTTTTCAGATGAGAGCAAGTTTTGTATTTCATTTGGAAACCAAGGTCCTAGAGTCTGGAGGAAGGATGGAGAAGCTCATAGCCCAAGTTACTTGAAGTCCAGTGTTAAGTTTCCAAAGTCTGTGATGATTTGAGGTGCAATGTCATCTGCTGGGGTTGGTCCATTGTGCTTTTGAATTTTTTAAATAGTTGTTTAATGATTTTAATGGAACTGGAATTGGAAAGTTTATAACGATTCCCAACCCTAAACTTAACTACAGTTCTAAACTACAGATCTTGTGTAATCCCAGGCTATTACAGACTGCAACTTAAGCAAAATAAAATGAAAAAACTCCAGTAGCACATCATAGGCTATGATGTCACACTCCTGCTGTTGTTTGCATTCACAAAACTGAATGTTCTCTTTGTATATCATTTTGTCCGCTTTTGCACAATACACATTTTAGTACTCTATTGGGCTGGGTGTTAAATATAAATTATGGGTTTTGAAGCAAGACCAGTAGAGAAGTACTGCACTAGCCTACAGATGACTTCAAATAAAAATATTTAACTAAAAGCATTAAAACTATCATTTTGTTTTGCATTAGGTCCTCCAATGTTATTTGACAGCTGAACAGTCATATGAGATGCTGTATGGTTAGTCTGGATACTTTAAGTACTGGCGTACACTGCTGTGGCATAGGTGTGTGTGTGTGTGTGTGTCTGACCTGATGATGGTGTGCATGCCGCGGACCTGCGGTGTACTCTCCAGAACACTGAGGGTCTGTGGAAGGGGCTGGGCCTGATGGGCAGACGCCAGGGCCGCCCTGTTAGCATCATCACCGGCGAGAGACAGAAACAGACAGGAAGCCGTCAACGCAGTGGATTAAAATGGTACGTTCATTCCAACACTACATATGCGGACAGAGACACATGCTCACACAATAACTACTAGTGTCATCCAAACACTATCATTTAAATGTTAGAGCGGTGTGCAAAGCGTGGATTTATAAGCATAGAGAAATGATTTATATGACCAAAGGATAATCCCCAAATGATAAACTGACCCATTTATGAATTAGTGTTTAGTTATATATATCTATGGTGGCCTCAAAAAGTATGTAGACACTTTTTGTCATTGTAAAAAGTGTACATTTTTCGAAATATATAAGCTTTCCATTGATGTATGGTTTATTAGGATCGGACGATATTTGGTCGAGATGCAGCTATTTGAAAATCTGGGATCTGATGTTGCAAAAATATCTAAATATTGAGAAAATCGCCTTAAATGTTGCCCAAATGAAGTCCATAGCAATGCATATTACTAATCAAAAGTTAACTTTTAATATAATCCTGAGAGAATCCTGAAACATATGTTTAATTTCCACAAAAATATAAAGCAGCACAACTGTTTTCAACATTGATAATAAATGTTTCTTGAGCATCAAGTCAGTATATTATAATGATTTCTGAAGGATCATGTGACTCTGATGACTGGAGTAATGGTGCTGAAAGCTTTTTTTTTCAGCACTGACTCGTATGAATAAATTATATTTTAAAATGTATACAAATAGAAAACATTTATAATAAATTTTTTATATTTCACAATATTGCCATTTTTACTGTATTTTGATTAAACAAATGCTGAGCATAAGAGACTTCTTTCAACAAAAAATCAAAAAAAAATTTAAACCGAGCCCAAATTTTTGAAGCCACTGTTCACTCCATCTTACAAAAACTACTGGTTAATCACAGCTTTATGAGCTCCGAGTAGGTCAGGCTTTTTTGGGGAGTATCCCATGATTCAATTTCACAAGCAGTCTGGTCAAAGACTGCATCCTGTCAACAAACAAAACACTGCCTTCAATGTAAACTCTGACAAACTCAAGCAGAACAGTCATGTCATCATATTACTGCGTCATTAAAACCTAGATATGACAATATGCAGTCTTTGGAAAGCACACCAAGATCCCTGCTGTTCTACTTATGGCTTGTAATACAACAGCATAAATAGAGAAACAAAATTAAATCATAAGCAAATCTCCTCACATATCCCAGCGGAGCTTTCTCTGTGGGTGAAGTGACAAACAACAGAAAAACAGACAATGACAACAGAAAGAGAGGGAAAAGAAGAGAGACGTCACACACTATCAGGTGAAGGAGGACGAGGTGGTCACAAGAGTGTGACCGCTGTGAACGGCATGATCTGTGGGCAAATCATCCAACACTGATTATGACTCATTTTAAAGGTGCAGTTCACCCCAAAATTTAGTCATCACGGAATACAAAAGGAGCAAAGTATCCCAGCTGCTTCTAGGGGCAAAATAAAATAAAAAAACCTATAAATGTTACGTGATGCAAGCCTTCTGAAGCCTTACGGTATGTGGGGAAACTTCAGTCTTTCATGCATGTTCAAATATGGCGAGTTATGTTAGATGCCAATGATGATTAGTAATGGAACAAATGAAGTCTGATGTCACTGACCTTGTCTTAAAGGGACAGTGCACCCAAAAATTTTGGTCATAATTTACTCACCATCATGCATGTTAAATGAGTTTCCATTTAATATATTTGATATGTCTGTGCAGTGATCAATGTTTCCAAGAGAATAAAAGCCGAACTTAAATGTGTTCATCATATAAACAAATTAAACCGTTTGACTCAAATGAAATATGAATTTTTTGAATCATCAACATTTTGGTGGAACAGACTTTCAGTGAAGGGACGGAAATCTCTCAATTTTCATTAAAAATACCTACATTTGTGTTTGAAAGACTGGCCATAGTACAGAAAAAAAGTGAAGGGACTCTCACCAGAGAGATTCATGGCACACTCACACTCTCAGTTTCAATCACAATTCATGTATCATATTGTGATGCATCACTACACATATCATGTCTTGTGAAGTAGTATGTGATACCAAGCCCTACAAAAATCAGTCATATGAGTTTAAAATTGCATTAAAGTGAATAAATGACTAATTCATATTTTTGTTTAAGTGAACTATTCCTTTAAGCTGTGACAGTAGCATGCAAATGCATCTTTGGTTGTTGTATTTCTTGAGAAAATGTCCTGTTGTAGCTGTCATCCTCTCATTCACACTCACTTACACAAAGGTCTGCTACATCCTGTGTCGGGGGCTGTACTTCCTCATGTTTCTCTCTCTCTCTCTCTCTCTCTCTCTCTCTCTCTCTTCCTCTCCTTTCTGTCTTTTCTCTCTCTCTCACACACACACACACTCATGAGCTGTCGTTTCTAGCCCATCGGAAAAATGAAACTTTGTAGTAGACATAGGAAACTTCAGTGCGTGCAAGACGCCGTGTTCAACAATAGCTACAGAGACAACCATGAGAGAGAGAAAACAAGAGGGGAAAGATAGAGAGAGCAAGAGAAAGTAAGAGAAAGAGAGGTCAAGGGGAGGAAGAGAGTGGAGTATTTTTAGACGCAGCATGCAGGGAGGGTATCTGAAGGATGGAAAAACAGAAGGTATCTGCCTCCCTCCTGACTGCAGACATGAGCATCTATCCTCCCGTATTAGATCATGTCATGAGACGCCCATCCCATGATGCTCTGCTGCTCAAACATCATAGCTGTGAATATATTAGTGTGGGTATGTATGGAAGAAGAAAGCTTGGCTCTTATATTGTTTTTGGACAATGCCATATGTTCTCATGTTAATGAAAAATAAGAATGATCTTGAAAAATGAGTCAAGAACACTTCTGGGTCACATTTTACCCCCAAATCAAATCAAATAAAAATATATATTAAAAAAATACAATTTTAAAAATACATTAACAATACAATCAAATAATCTAAAAATATATATAAAATAAATATAAAAATCAACTAAATTAAATAAAATTTAAAAAAATATATCAATATTCTTACTGTTAACTAAAACTAAAGCTGAAACTCATTTTTAGTAATTAAAATAAAGCCGCAATAAATAATAAATATTGCATGAAAAACCTTAATGAAAAAACTTAAATAAATTTAAGCACTAAAATGACTAGAACTAAAAACAAATAATATCTAAAATAAATAATAAATTAAATTAAATAATTTATAATTTATATATGATTTATACATTAAATATTTGTATTTGAGATTGAATATTATCCATTTTAAATTAATATTTAAATATTTTAAATTATTATTATTAAATATTGAATATAAACCGATGTACAAAAAGCACTAAAACTACATTTGAAACTGAAATAAAAGTTAATCTATACAGAACTACTTTTAAAACACTAATAAACTGACAAATGGGCCTAACGAAATTGCTAAGACTTAAACTAGAATTACAAAGAAAATTGAAAATATAAAAATAGAAGCTAATTCAAAATATAAAACAAAATACAATATTAGGCTATAAATAATACAGAAATAACACTGAATTAAATTCAAATCAGCTAAAAACAGAATGATGTTGGGGTGAAATATGTCAGATGTGTCTTCATGACATTCAAATGTAAAAAACTGAACCAGACCGATGCTGAATGCTTATAAAGAGCCGTCAACAGAAAGAGACGCTGCCCTCGTTTGTTCAGGACAGGAAGTGCAGCAGGGCTCAGGAGGAGGAAGATTCCTTCAGAGGATGGTAGAAGTTACCCCATGGACTGATCTGAGGCCAGTCTTCTCTCTCCTGCTCTGAATATCATTCTCAGTTCTCAATCTGATCAACAGGACTGAGCCCAGATCAGTGCTGAGGGGACACCTCTGTGAAACGCGGCTGTGCAGGCAGTGACAGGAAGTGAGAAGATGATGAGCAGTGCTACTCTACCTGACGCTGAGTTCACGCTGTGCCACCGCGAGGGGAGGAAGAGAAGACGAGAAAACAATCCAGTGCGGTGAGGAAGCACGGCCAAACAAAACCAGTCACCAGTATTACAGAAAATGAACAGGCCCACACAGAATCTGCTTTAAAGGGACTTTTCTGAGCTGATTTTAGGAGGAAATCTCTGATTTCAGGGAGCTGAGAGTATTACATTCTTACTAATAACTGGAAATATCATCAAACTGATCCAAATATTCAACACACACACAAAGGCCAGGAACATAAAGATCTCTGAAGGACGAGTGTTTGTATTTTGATGAAATATGTGAGTGCAGATTCCCTGTGGGCCTGGAAACAAGTAACATCATTTGCCTTTTAATATTACGGTCAGTGATACAAACCACCACATGACAAATATTAGTCCACTGCAAAGCATTCCCAATCCAGAACCATAAGCATTATTAAAACTATTTCCCATGAGGTGCACACTGATTACTGCTCTAATAAACCACAGGAAAAAAAAACACTTTAGGGGGAACAATGAAGATGAATGTAAGATTCATAATCAGTAGAACTCAGGAAATATTGGTGAATGTATATATATATATGAATATATATATAAAACTGTTAATTAATTGCAATTTGTAAATTTTATACCAATTTGTTCACAAATGTCAAGACTTTTTTGGTTCTATAAATTTCATCATAATGACATTTACAATTAATTGTCAATTATATATATGTTATAGTTAAAATGATATTTAATAGGCATCCTGGAATATTGTGTTGACAGTGTGGAGCTTTATTTAGTAAAAGTTGAGAAGCACTGCTTTACAGTGAGTTTGTAAGTAAAATATTTCACCCAGAAGGGGGCGATATTACACACATGAAGTTCTTCATGACCAGAGCCACCATGATGAAGTGATGCTTTAGATAGGGAAGCTAATATAAATCTTCTCAGCGTGTCTGTGGATCTTACCTCCTCCAGCTGACTGTGTACATGCTGCACTATAAGATCAATGGCCACCATGTTACCGCCACCTACAGGAAATGAAGAACAGGAATTCAAGCTAAGCATTATTAAATCATACTAGCACTACTGCTACAGTATGCAATACGTGCACTGTGAAACCGCACAAATGTGTAGTAGAGATCAGGAGACTTTATCCTATATTTCAAAGTGCTTGACATCTGTCAGAGTGAACTCACCCCGAGGCACCACGATATCTGCCAGTCTCATGGTGGGCTCGATGTACTGCTCAAAGGCTGGCTTCACAAACTTGTTGTACTGTTTGATCACTCCCTCGATGTCCCGGCCGCGCTCGGTGATGTCCCTCCTGAGCCTCCGTACCAGCCGGATGTCAGAATCTGTGTCCACGAAGATCTTCATGTCCAGCAGCTGAAACACAGACGGTGCTCCAGATCAGCTCCAGCTGAAGAAATAACCACATCATGACAGATCTGATGAGGTTTACCTTCAGCAGCTCTTTATCTGCAAATGACATGATGCCCTCAAATATAATGACACTCGCCCCATACACCGTTTTCTGCAAGCAGATAAACAGAGATTAAAAATGGGTCGGAAAATAGTTATTCTTTATATAATTGTTTTTTTGTGCTTGAAAAAAATAAAAGTTTGATTCTAGCAGAGAAAGCAAACTTTATTTCAACACAGGCTTTATATAAATCTTGATGAAGGCTTGTGTGCTGAAATGATAAGATTAAATCATGTAATATTATAGTTAATGGAAAAGCTAATGCAGTGTTTATTATTATTATGTTAGCTAAGTTAGTTTTTTTTTTTTTTGCTTTTATATAACAGGGCTTACTGAAGTTTTTTGACCTTTGACCTAAAATATTTACTTCAAGTACTCCTGATTTTAATAATTGAACAACATTTGCATGTTCATGGCTGTCTGGTTTTGGTTAATGGTCACATGACATGCAAGTAAACTGCAGGTAAGGCATGCAGTTTTTTAAAGCAAGCATTTTATTTAAATTTCTTTTAGTTTTTAAAATGGTTTATTTTTATGATTTATTTTATGTTTATGATTTCGTTATTATTTAAAATAATTCGTTTTCAGTTAAACATTTTTTAATGTATTTTTAATATTTATTTTAATTTAACAATTAAATTATTTTATTACGTTTTACAATTATTTTTCTTATTTTATTTTATGTAATATTTAACATGTTTTATTTAATTTAAATATTTATTTTTAGTTAGTTTAATTTTATATTTTATCATTTAATTATACTTATTAAATAAATAATTTTTTTTAATGATTTTATAAGTTATTAGCTTTTTCATGAACTCACAGCCCAGTTTAGGAATCTCTCCGTGTGTGTGTGTTTCACTCACCCATTCTTTCTGCCGTCCGTGTGTGGTGAAGTCATACACCGGGATCTTCACGCTCTTGCCCTGCTTGAGTTTGCGGAGAGTGTGCACCAGCAGGCTGAAGTCAAAGGCGTCTGGATGGTCAAAGTTGTAATCATTATTAGCAGCCAGCAGCTGCTGTTCGGCCGTCAGAACCTGCAGGAAACACGTCACAGCAGACGCACCGAGGTTACACCTCTGACTTCAGATCAAATATCTGCCAGCGGAGTGGCCTGCTGCTTAGAGATCAAGGCTGGCAACAAAGGATGTAGGTTCAAAACAGACAAGGGCTGACCTATGAACTCACTGTCCTTGAGCAAGACACACAACACCAGTTTCCTTCACATAGTTGCCATTGCAAATCATGCATTTAGTAAACATCATCAGCCAGGAGGGTTTGTGCAATGCAGTGGTGTTTTCACTACAGTGTCTTCACCAAAGGTGATGCAAAGGGGTCAACTATGATAAAAATCACTGTAACACACAGCCATGAGAGGTTTAATACCCCAATAAAAACAACAGCAAAAGCAATCTGATAAGAAATGGAGAAAATAAAAGTTAATTATTATTATTGTTATTATTGCACATATATCATTATCTACCATGCAAAAGTTTGGTGTCGGACAGTAGGACTTTTTTAGGTTTAAATTATTGCTTTAATTAATACTCATTAATATTCAAGGCTAAATTTACTGATCAAAAGTGACAAAAGATTTATATTTCAAATAAATGCTGTTCTTTTGAATTTCCTATTATTTTAAGAATCCTGAAAAGAAAAAAAAAACACTATGTAAGAAATATGAAGCAGCACAAAGGTTTTCAATATAAATAACAACAAGAAATGTTAATCGAGCAGTAAACAGATATAAAGCAGCATATTATAATGATTTCTGAAGGATCTGAAGACTTGAGTCAAATTTAGCTTTGCATCACAGGAATAAATTGCATTTCAAAATATATCCAAAAATAAAGCAGTTATTTTTTTATTTTAATAATATTTGACACTATGACTGTTTTTACTGTATTTTATCAAACAAATGTAGTATAAAAGCATAAGTTAAGCATAAGACAAAACACACAAACATTTTTAAATAATTATAAATAAATTAATAAATAAATCATACAACCCCAAATTTTTGAATGCTTGTGCATTGTATTAGAGATAATTCAGATGTGCAGAAATGTTGGGCAAACAGAGACACAGACTGCTCTCACACCTTTTGACTAAAATATTTAGTAATATTTTTTTTCTTTTTCAAACTTAAGCATTTTTAGAAGTGTATTAGTTTACACAATTAAAAAAACATTACACACACACACACACACACACACACACGGAGAATATGGAGGGATATATTTTGGGTCTTTACAGTAAGTTGAAGGTTTTTGCCCCTCTGCATGCAGACACAGTGCCAGTCCACTGAGCAGATGACGTGTGTGTGGTATTATTACCCCCTGTCCTCCTGCTGGGCACATGGCTTAGGTCAGCTGAACTAAATATAGGAGGAACATTAACACACAGGTACATGTACACAAACACACACTCATGGATTTACTTCTTTGGCTGTGTGATTCTGCCATTTCCATCTCATACAAATGTAATGATTCCTCTTCAGCTATGCACCAACAGCTAGTGAACTGTTTAAACAAATGCCTAACTAGTCTAAAATAGCTGCCTCAAGGAATTAATGCATTATATAACTCTAAGTACACTAATGGCTCCTGTTCACACTCTCTCTCTCTCTCTCTCTCTCTCTCTCATACATGAACAGATGCATGAATGTTTTTATATTCTCACATCTGGATTTCCACACTGATTTACACAAATTGCGAAAATATATGACACCCTGCCAAATTTTTAGACATACTTTTCTGAAACTGTGAAGAAGCTCAGATATACTGTAAGATAGTTTTGATTCAATCCAAGTAAACAAGTCAAATAAGATTGCAAAACAACAAGTACCTGAGTCTGACTACTTGGGGCCAGATTCACAAAGCATTCCTGGTCATAAAATTATTTTTTCTTCTTCTTAATTTCTAACTTAGAATATTTTGTATTCCCCAAAACTTTACCTGGAAACAAAGCCGTTATGTTTACAACTGTGACACTGATTGCTGATCAGGATCGACTAAACTCTGGATTTTCAGAAGTATGTGAAGCTCACTGCATAGACTCTGTGCCCTTGTTATGATGTATTTGAGAACTTCTTAAAGGGGTCCTATTATGCTCTTTTACAAAGTCTTGATTTTGTTTTGGGGTGTACTAGAACAGGCTCTCATACTAGGTTGTTCGAAAAGTACATTATTTTTCACATATTTCACATTATAACAACACCTCTCTCTTCAGTCTGGCATGAACAGCTCGAGTATTTCCAGTACAAATGAAGGCCCGCCTTCTGGAAAATGAGAAGTGCTGTGATTGGCTAGCGGGGCCAGTGTGTGCTTAAGTGTGATTGACAGCACTCGGCACCTGGCCGGGAAATGTCATGTATGTGTCAGTGTAAATATTAAGTCAAAATCAAATCAATTTGAATGCGATTTAAACCCATGTGATTGTAAGCACTCTAAGCTCGTCTGTCTTGGGAACACTAGCGTGTCTCTGCCATAGGGATAACACTCATTGTCTTCTCTAGTGCAGCTCAACCAGGTCTCGTCTCATTCGTCTATCTTTATGATATCACAAATCCCAGAAAATATGCGTTGTAGTCCAAACAAGTCGTTCATTGTAGTTTTTGAAAAGTGATTTCTGTTAAATAAAGTATCTCCTTTTGAATTGGACTTTGAGCATTGTAACTTTGCAGATCTTTTTTTATGCGAAAACAGCAACATTACAGACTAACTAAAGTTGAAAAAGTGGAAAAACCACTTGTACTACTTCAAATGTATCTACATTTTGTGAATGCGGTCACTGGAATCTAGAAAAAGGTTTTGGGTCAGTTTTTCATGTACCGTATAACTTCAGTCTTGCAAAGGAATTGTAACAGAAGAAAAAATTCATCTATTTGAACCGTTATGCTCTTTTCAGCCGTTTCGCTTACTTCAAAACCACAAGCCCTGTCTCCAAAACTGTGCTCACAAAAGACACACAGATGCAAAATAAATCAGAAGGGACATTTAATGCACGAGTGGTTTCCAATGAGATGACGTGTTACCTTGTAAAATGAATCCATTGACAGAAGAACGACCCAAGGAACATCCAAGGCCTCTATGATTTTACGAGCAACTGTAGTTTTGCCTGAGGCACTGCCTCCACAGAGCCCTGTGGGTAAAAACAGACGGTCGACAAAGATTGTGGTGGTGTATGATTTAGCACTGATTTTTTAAATTCACTGACCGATAACAAAAGCTTCTTTGGACTGGGTGCCGTGTTCATTGTACCACGGTGGGCGTCCGGCGGTGTAGATGGTCCTCTTACTGGTCCGCAGCAGTGGAGGCTCGGATTTGCATTGGCTGGTGGTCCGCTTGCGTGGTGACAGGCTGGTGCTGATGGATGGGAGGAGCCTGTCCAGAGAGCCTTCCCCACTGCCACTGTATATAAAAAATAAAAGAGGATATGAGATACAGTGAACAAGACAAGTCATGTCCTGCTATTTCCTGTCAATTCTGACTTCCTGTTCACAAACTGTACAAAGTTATCAAGTGACTCAGCGACTGTCATGGCAATGTCTCCATGCAGCTATAAGTACCTTTAACCATGTAGATAACAGACAGTTCAGCTTCATCTATCTCAATCAGTTCCAGAATCAGAGTCAGAATGAGCTTTATTGCCAGGTATGTACACACATACGAGGAATTTGTTTTCGTGACAGAATTTCCGCAGTGCAACATAATGACAGTGACACAACAAAAAACACAAAATGGAATAAAACATAAAAAAAAAATACAAATAGGTAGGTAAGGAACGACAATATACAAATTGACAATGTATGGCAGGTATATAACAATGAGCATATGTATGTACAGGTATATTATGTGCAAAAAATCAAGTGTATGCTAAGTATGTGTGTTAGATAAATAAGTGTATGTATATATAAATATAAATAGCGTAGTGTGTTCCACAGTTTTTATCAATTGTTCATTAGATGGATTGCCTGAGGGAAGAAACTGTTCCTGTGTCTGGATGTTCTGGTGCTCAGGGCTCTGTAGCTTCGACCAGATGGCAACAGTTCAAAGAGGGAGTGTGCTGGATGTGAGGGGTCCAGAGTGATTTTGACAGCCCTTTTGCTCTCTCTGGATAAGTACAGTTCTTGAATAGAAGGGAGGGTTGTACCGATGATTCTCTCAGCAGTCCGGACTACCCTCTGTAGTCTTCTGAGGTCCGATTTAGAAGCTGAGCTGAACCAGACAGTTACTGAAGTGCAGAGGATGGATTCGATGATGGTGGAGTAGAACTGTTTCAGCAGATCCTGTGGCAGGATAAACTTCCTCAGCTGGCGAAGGAAGTACAACCTCTGCTGGGCCTTTTTCACAATGGAGTCAATGTGAATGTCCCACTTCAGGTCCTGAGAGATAGTGGTGCCCAGGAACCTGAATGACTCCACTGCAGTCACAGTGCTGTTCATGATGGTGAGTGGGGGGAGTGCAGGGGGGTTTCTCCTGAAGTCCACGATCATCTCCACTGTTTTGAGCGTGTTAAGCTCCAGGTTGTTGAGAGCGCACCAGACAGCCAGCTCTTTAACCTCCTGTCTGTAAGCAGACTCGTCACCGTCCTGAATGAGGCCGATGAGTGTGGTGTCGTCTGCAAACTTCAGGAGCTTGACAGAGGGGTCCTTAGACATGCAATCGTTAGTGTACAGGGAGAAGAGCAGTGGGGAGAGAACACAGCCCTGGGGAGCTCCGGTGCTGATTGTACGGGTGCTGGATGTGTATTTTCCCAGCCTCACTAGCTGCTGCCTGTCTGTCAGGAAGCTGTTGATCCACTGACAGACGGAGGTGGGCACGGAGAGCTGAGTTAGTTTGGGCAGGAGGAGGTTTGGCATGATCGTGTTAAAGGCCGAGCTGAAGTCCACAAACAGGATCCTCACATAGGTCCCCGG
This sequence comes from Carassius carassius, assembly GCF_963082965.1. Lineage (NCBI taxonomy): Eukaryota > Metazoa > Chordata > Actinopteri > Cypriniformes > Cyprinidae > Carassius > Carassius carassius. Next base: position 7,313,468 of record NC_081800.1, on the reverse strand, counting down.
TCTGTCTTGGTGTTGCAGAACATAATGCAGTCCAATGTTTACTGCATCGTCCACAGACCTGTTTGCTCTGTAGGTAAACTGAAGAGGATCCAGCAAGGCTCCAGTGATGTCATTTAGGTGGGCCAGCACCAGTTTTTCAAATGACTTCATGACCACAGACGTTAGAGCCACAGGCCTGTAGTCATTTATTCCTGTAATTTTGGATTTCTTTGGGATGGGGATGATGGTGGAGCGTTTGAAGCATGAAGGGACTTCGCACAGCTCCAGCGATCTGTTGAAGATCTTTGTGAAGATGGGGGCCAGCTGGTCAGCACAGGATTTCAGACAGGCTGGTGTAATATGATCTGGGCCTGGTGCTTTTTTCCTTTTCTGCTTCCGGAAGACCTGGCGCACCGCATCCTCGCTGATCTGTATTGCAGGTGTGGGGGAGAGGGGGGATGCAGGAGGTGTGAATGCTGAGAGCGCTTGATTGGAGATGTGTTCAGGGCGGGTTGCAGGAGTTGTTAATGGTGTGAACGGTTGTTTGGGGAGGCGTTCAGGGCAGGTGATGGGTGTTCTTTCAAACCTGCAGTAAAACTTGTTCAGATCGTCTGCCAGTCGTTGATTCTCCACAGTGCTGGGGAGTGGTGTCTTGTAATTGGTGATCTTCTTTAGACTTTTCCACACTGATGCGGAGTCGTTTGTCCTTGTCGAGTCCTTATTTTTCCAGAATAATGAGGAAAGACTCTATCAAGATCTAATAGCAGTGGTATCATACATTTAGTAGTACATTGTAGCCTCTGGCACAAACAACAGCTGCCCCATATTACACTAAACCTGTAAATGTGGTACAACATGTTCAGTGAAACTGAGACAATTGAAATATCGGTGTTGTCATGTCGGTTATAAATTGTTAATGACAGTTCCGCTTGAGCAAAGCCACTGACTTCAGTTTAAACAACTGTTTTAGCTCTAAACAAGCAATTCATCCCTTGTTATTAATAATGAAAACATAAGTATGGGCAGTGGAAGCATAGCGTGATTAAAGATAACTCTCAGGCCCTGAGGTACATTCTCATATGCAAAGCAAGTATAGTTGAGCTTTCATTTATCATATTGTTGTTCTCTATGCACATCTGGTGATCAACGTTTGTATGCAAATAAAAGCCAAAATAAATCGGTTCCTCATATAAAGTGACCATTTCTCTTCAGAAAACTTGGATTTCAATGGAGGGACTTGACACCCTCAAGTGGGGAGTAAGTGATTACAGAATTTTAATTTTAGGTGAACTATCCCTTTAATTCAATTAAAAATAAAGCATGCATCTTTAATCATATCACAACTGAAAATAATTCCACTTTTGGTACCAAATATAGACATAAAGGTACTAGCAAGAAAGCTGGAGAATAACTGTCTACTTAAAGCCCAATATTAATCCCAAACATTACATTGTCCACACACACACACACACATATATATATATATATACATTTAATTTAAATACTCAAATAATAAGCACATATATGTGTAAATAGACTGTGAAGTGACCACTTACACATGTGATTAATATTTACCTGTATTACTATGAACTAATGGTGCATTTGGTTGTTGAAAACAAGCTCTGGTTTCTGATTGCTGGAATGGTTTCTAAGTGCATTTCTGGACTAATTGAGTTGTGAATCAATGAAAGAGATACAAGATAAACCTAGTGGATGCCTCAGAGACACTCACTGCAGTGTGCGTCACACCTTAGGAGTTCAGAAGCAGCAAGAAACTGAAAGCTTTCAAGAGAAATACTTACTGAAGCAGACGGGAAAGCCAAATGTCCACAGAAGATGCGTGCATGTACCTGTCCATTAAGTAGAAGAAATAAAACACGCAGCCTTCTCTCAACTAATCATCTATAGGTTTAAAAACCAGTCAGATCATGTGATGCATGACTGCGTACTCCCTAAACATGATTACATACCTAACCCACGATGCCCTGACCTTGAACCTGTACAAACTAAGGTACAACTAAAACTAGAATAAAGCAGGTTTATCAGGCAGAAAATATGTCTTGTGTGGCGAGTGTGCCTTTGAATTTCTGTTTGTGTGAACAGAGATCACCTTGGCTTTCTAGTTTATCTGCGTGATACCAGATAAGATGACAAACTATGGACCCTGCCCTTACATCTTCAGAAAAAAAGAAAAAAACTTGTAAAGTACAATTCATAAAAGTCTCTCTTAAAGGAACAGTTCCATCAAAATGACAGTCTGTCTTCATTTACTGTGTCTGTCTTTCTTCTGTGGTAATCAAAAGGAGAATTTACAGATTATCCAAGCTGCACTACACACTTAAATATCTACAGAATGAAAATGTATGGTGACCACAACTTTCAAGGCAGGATTCTCAGTAAATAATGTAACAATATTCTGTTCCTCACATAGAGCTATCGTATGACTTGGAGACTTTGGATTTAGTGCACCAGCCAAATAGATTAATTTGATCAGGGTTTCTGGGCAGGTTTTATTGGTAAATTTAAGACTTTTTTTTAAAGACCTTTTTAAGACCAAATAGCCTAAAGAGAATTTAAGGAATATACTAAAAAAGGGAACACAATGCATCAATATGGTCTCTTGGTGTAAATGTCTTGAAAATTCAATTTCCTGCAGATCTCCATTACCTTTTCATGTATTTCATAAACAAAATAGCTTAAGCTTGAATAGCTCTTAAAAGTGGTTTTACGGTGAAAATCTTAAATGACAGGTAAACTATATATATACTTTATTACCAACAGTAATATCGAATGATGCAAACTAAAAAAAAACTTGTCAAATTTAACCATTTTGAATTTACAAGATTCATGTAATTCTTAACAGATTGCAATGAGGCAAGAAATTAACTGGTATTTTCAGCTTCACGTGATGTTAACTGATGTACTGGGATTATTGTGATGTTTTTATCAGCTGTTTGGACTCTCATTCTGGCGGCACCCATTCACTACAGAGGATCCACTGGTGAACAAGTGATGATGAAGAAACAAACTCATATACACCTTGAATGGCCTGAGGTTAAGTAAATGTTCAGAAAATTTTAATTTTTGCTTGAGCAATTTAACTTCTTGAATTTCACATTGGTCAGTATTTTCAGGTTTCCATTCAGAAGTTTGTATTTGATATGCATTTGCTGACACCAAATATTCAAAGATGTCATAGCCTATTTTTGTTTCACAGTGTTTACACTAAAACATGCCAACCCTGAAACTATACCTAGACACTGGCTGAAAATGTTCTGATTCTTTATTACGGCTCTCTTACAACTGTGCTCTTTTGTACTTTAATCTGGTTGAAAGATATATGTTTACCTGCTGTGTCTTGTTTTATTATTTAACTTTTAACAATGCTTGTAAATCAAAATCAACCAGATTTTTTAGAGTAATTCAATGCTGTTACAATACCAGCAAATAAAGGTTTCAACAATTACCAAGAATTTCATACGGTTGAATTTCTAATGGAAAAGAGCAGTATGAGCATTGTTCAAAACATCTCCTTTCATGTTTCACAGAAGTCAGTCAGTCATATGGGTCTGGAACAACACGAGGATGAATAACGTGACAGATTTTTCCTTTTTGGGTGAACTATCACTTAAATACTTAAATGTAAGCACATTAGCAACTTCTGGTTTGCATCATGAGTTCACTCAAGGACAGTATGAGAACACACCATTGTGCAGATGTGCTAATCATAAACTCAGGATCTCTGCAAATACACAAATCAGATGCAAATGAGCTTAGCAAGCAAACATAGAAAGCAGAGAGTCCTGTCAGCAACAGATGAATTTACCATACAAGTATGTGCGCAGACTGCTCAACAAAACAACTCAATAGCATCCAACTCACCTGAGGATGGACACAAAGGTGCTCTGCAAATGACTTTAAGCTACCAGGCTTACCTTCCATCTGCCCTAAGAGCCCAGCAGCCTGAGATCCTGGCTCCCGAGTACGCTGGGAGTGTGTTCATGATGGACGCGCAGACAGACGAGAGCTCCAGAGAAAGATCAACGCTAATATAACCGCTGGGACGCACGCATGCACAGACACTCAGAGAGCCTGTCCTCTGGTAAGCCGAGGAGAACAGGAAGAAAACGAAAGTCAAGCAGAGGGGAGGAAAACAAAACTGTGCGTTCTACGTCGGATTGGTTTTGATTTCACTGTCTCAAGAGTTTAGTGAGCTGGGACCATTCAAGACAAACTGTTCAGTCTTTCTTTCTCCCTAACATGCTACTATAGACGCTGCCAACAAACGTAAGAGGATAACCTATCCTGCAGATTATGTTTGGGGGGTGGTATTAATAGCAGCAGGTTGGAAACAGGCAGAGCACACGCCCCCTCCGCTGGCCTCTTATGGGGCAGCTGGTCTGTCTGAGACACTGTGACTGGAGAGATCGAGAGGAGCGCTTCTGAACTGTGTTCTTAGGAGAGGAACATAAACCAATCAAGCTGCTCTGTGACGCTGGGTGTGTCATGAGCTCTGTGCGCTCTCTACATTACACCCAAGGGCTCTGCCATCACCTTATCAACCAGCCTGTCCTGTGGGGCGTATATCTCCACCTGGCCCCCTCTCGGGACACCCCTCACAAACATCATGATGAAACTCAGTATCCCAGCCAGTACTGAATGTAATGTCACAGCACATGCACATCCACAAACATATATAAAACTATGAGTCATATTAAAAATTCCCAATAATTAGATGTTTTACTATTATAGTAATACTAGTATAGCTATTAAATAATAGTTAATAATTAATAATAGTATTAACAACTGATTATGATAACACTATTTGTACACAAAACTTACTAAGAGAATCAGCCAAAAAAAAAAAGACAATAATATAGTTGTCATACACACATAAATGGTAACAAATCCTTAAAAAATAAGAATTTAATATTATTTATATTTGATCAAGGTTTCCACAAAATTAACAAGTTAACTCTAAAAAAGTTATTTTATATATATATATATATATATATATATATATATATATATATATATAATTTTTTTTGGCACAAATGATCAGTGAAATCAGAATGAATGTGTCACACATTTATACTCAACAAAATGGTAAAACATATATATCAACATTGTTGGATGAAGTGGATTAGAGCCCTGCACGGGCCTCAAATACAGGCCAGTCTTTTTTTCTCCCTTCTCCCAAAAAACCTTATACTACTGTTTCAGCTATTAAAATAGTTCAGTTTTGTATGTAACGGAAAAGTGAGAGTGGAAGCTAAAGTGCGCTCTGCAGGACATGGAGACGCAAGCGCGATCACTTGCATTTTTTTTCTAACGGTGGAAGCAACCTATATCAATATCAACAAAATGTTGTGCTTTTATAAAATAAAGCACTTTCTGCAGTCTTGAGCAGGAGTGCTTCACAATAATGAACCTAAACTCAGTGAATTGCCTCACAAGCAAGATAAAAATATATAGAAAGCTACTTTAAAATGAAATAATTCAAATCGAAAATAGAAACTATTTCATTATGTAATCTGTAAAGATGCATTTCTCTGTAAACGCACGTTCAATGAGGAGATGGCAAGTATTTTCTTTTTATCACCATGATTGATGGATAAAATATGGATGATGGATATAAAAATAAGGAAAAGCCTAAACTGGCCAGACTATAATTTGGGTTTTATAATTCTCCACAGTTAAAAAATAAAACACAAATTACAATGGCATATATGTAAAACTTTGTCCTATAACTGTATAGCTGCTTATATTTTCTAATTTGTATGCTGCTCTGTTCTAAATACCTTAAAATTAAAAGGATTTGATGCAAGGCAATTTTGTCTGATATGTAAATTATTTATTAATCCTATTTTTTTAAATCCATGAAGCAAATGCTTTAAAACAGCTTTAAAAAATTACTTTATTGCATTACAGATGCTTTTAAAGTACTTTTCACTGAAAATTTTACGGGTCGCTTGAAAGTAAACAATTGTCATGAATAAGTTGTAATACCAATTATGAAACCTACAAGAGCCTACAAATTAATTGTTGTTGACTATTTTCAGCTTTTTGGCATACAATTTATATGCAGAAATTGATATTATGCATTCATAATTAATGGCATGACTGGTTCAGTCGACAGAAACAAGGGACACACAGGCCTATAATAACTGCTGAAATGTTTACAGGTCAAATCTCAGGTCCGTCGGAGCGCTCATGGAGGCACCACTGGTGAAGCGAACATCACTGACCATCTCTTCAACACGGCGCCTGTTAGTGGGTGGGATATATTAGGCAGCAAGTCAACATTATTTCCTCAAAGTTAATGTGTTAAAAGCAGGAAAAATGAGCAAGTGTAAGGACTTGAGCATTTTTGACAAGGGCCAAATAGTGATATGGCTAGATGACTGGGTCAAAGCATCTCCAAATCTGCAGCTCTTGTGGGGTGTTCACAGTCTGCAGTGCTCAGTATCTATCAAAAGTGCTCCAAGGAAGGAACACTGGTGAACCAGCGACAGGGTCATGGGCGGCCAAGGCTCACTGATGCACGTGGGTCAGATTCAACAGAAAATACTAACGCATTCTCATCCCAAGGCGTCATATACTGACCCTCTTGACATTTCGTCAACATCCTACGCATATGGCACCCTCTAGCGTCAATATGAGACACAGATTATGGGTTAAGGTTAGGGTTAGGGTTAGACCGCTAGGAGGCGCCTTCTGGCCCATTTTTATCTGCTTCTTTGACGCTAGAGGGTGCCATGTGCGTAGGATGTTGACGAAATGTCAAAAGGGTCAGTATATGACGCCTCGGGATGAGAACGGTCTGAAAATACACAGTGCATCACAGTTTATTGTGTATGTGGCTGCACAGCCGTCTCATACCAGTCAGGGTGCCCATGCTGACCCCTGTCCAATGCCGAAAGCACCAAGCACGTGAGCATCAGAACTGGAAAACTGAGCAATGGAAGAATAATGAATTACCTGTGGAACACATGGCACCGGGATGCACTATGGGAAGAAGGCAAGCTGGCGGAGGCTGTGTGATGTTTTGGGAGACATGTACTACGTACCTAAGCATTGTTGCAGACCATGTACACCCTTTCATGGAAACGGTATTGCCTGGTGCCTATGGCCTCTTTCAGCAGGATAATGCACCCTGCCGCAAAGCACAAATGGTTCAGGAATGTGTTGAGGAGCACAGCAACAAGTTTGAGGTGTTAACTTGGCCTCCAAATTCCCCAGATCTCAATCCAATCAAACATCTGTGGGATGTCCAATCCATAGAGGCCTTAAAGGTCTGCTGCTAACATCTTGGTGCCAGAAACCACGGCACACCTTCAGGGGTCTAGTGGAGTCCATGTCTGGACGGGTCAGGGCTGTTTTGGCAGCAAAAGGGGGACCAACAATATTAGGAAGGTGGTCATAATGTTATGCCTGAGTTAATATACTTTAAAACGTAATTTATTCCTGTGATCAAAGCTGAATTTCCAGCATCATTACTCCAGTCTTCAGTGTCACATGATCATTCAGAAATCATTCTGATATGCTGATTTGATCATTTCTAGTTGCTGCTCAATAAACATTTCTGATTATTATACTCGATGTTAAAAACATTTGTGTTACTTAATATTTTTTTTGGACTGTTCAATTCATTTTTTTTCAGAATTTGTTTGATGAATAGAATGTTTCAAATAACATAATTAATCAGAAACAGAAATCTTCTGTAACATCATAAATACCCTTAATATGAGTTTTGATCAATGCAATAATATAATAATAAATAAAAGTAATAATTTATTTAAAAAAAAAATCTTACTGAGCCCAATTTTGAACAGTACAGTACAGTATATATAGCAACCTAAAAGAAGTAGATCAAAAACCCCAGAAGAGCTGATCCAAAATCATATAGATGCAATGCTATATGTGCTGTATAATTCTTAGTGTGATAATAATAACCAATTAAACATATTCTTCTCCTATAAGGTTTCGCCACCAAATGTCAAGATGTCCTCTTTCCACCTCAATCCCATGCATGTAAGCTTACACACATGGAGATCATCCCCAACAGCAGCTGGCTCTGTGTGACTGTACAGCACCAGGAGCTCTGCTCGTCATGAGTCACATGAGCGCGCCCTCTGGCGGCGTGCCGCGGCGCCGCGCCTCGACGCAAACACACAGGACAGGACGAGAAATATGAACTATACTCTAGAATCTATTTATAGCAAACTATTCTGTCGTTTAATAAATTATTCTATGTCTTAGTTCAAAACACCAGACTATACATGACCAACCGAACATGTGTAATGAAACCATAATTAGGTGAAATAACGGTGATGATATTGCATATAAGTAATAACAGACACTACCTAATGCCAGATCATGGCACCATGTGCTTCACTGTCATACACCAATATGCTTCTCAAGAAAATACATTTTAAACATATTTAAAGACCGTATGTTTTGTGGACTGACCCACAACATAATACTAATAGACTAAAAAAGACGAATAAACATGGTCATACATTTGTAATTATGCCGAAACAAGTATCTACACTTATTGTTATTTAGAAGACGTTTATGAATATTACTATATGCGTATTATTAACGTGTGCATCTGTAAAGTCTTTTAGACACGCGCGAGACAGGTCACGCTTCATTATCATCACGATAAAATGCTAACTATGTATAGAGACAAATAAACAGAACAGCAGTCCTAATACCTCGAGCGGCGCACAGATGATTTCTCTCCGCACTCCATCGCCGAGAGCCTTCCGTCTGCGCACACAGCTGACATTGTTAGTTTCTTATTTGACAATCAGCTGTTGCGACGTAGACTCAACGGATGCTGCTGGGATAAGTAGTTCCATAATTCCTAAGGTCGTGCGTCTCTTCAGCCAAACTACAAATCCCAGAATGTAAAGTGTTAAGAATATTGTATGTACAGGGATACCTCATGGTAGCGTTTTCTGTTCTGAATTAAACTTGAGCTAATTTACTAAAAATAATATCCCACTGGGAAAACATCTTGTAGCCTACACTTACTATTCCTATATATATATATATCAGTAATATATATATATATATATATATTAATTAAGTTATGTATATGCATTTTATATATTGATATGATTTTGAAATGATTTTAGACATAAACTACCGTTATATAGAATATAAAAACATATTATTAAAAAACAACAGCAATATAGTTTATACATACATTAAGTCAACAACTCAGCAATAAGGTATGTATTTTATTTATATAGGCCTACTTTTTTTTATTTATTTTTTTTATAAATGAATTGATATATAGGCTATTTCATAAATACTGTTAAAAAATTTGGGCCAGTAAGATTTGAAAGAAATGAATACTTACATAATATGAATGTTTATTTAACTTTATGAATTAGATTTAAAAAAAATTAAATTTGTCCTCAATTGATTTTGAGGTGATATTTGACATTCAATACATACAAACACAAGAAAACAAGTCAGTCAGTCAAATCTTTGTCAACATTTTATTAATTATTTGAGGGGTATTAATGCACAGTTAATACACCAGGGTAAAAAGAGACAGAATAATAGTTTAGATTCAGAACTCTTGCCAACCTATGTAAAAACGTTAAAGAAAAAAAATCATTTTGTCCACTACTGAGATTATTCAATAAGTATTCATAGATTTGACCGTTTCTAGAGCATCTGAATAAAATCTATGTTTTTGGATCATCCTGTTGTACCTCAGACCAGGGCCTGCTCAGACTCAATTCAAATCAAACACAGGGACTTCTATTTGTAAACTTCTTTGAGAACGTTCTCCGTCAGAATTCTGATGGGTCAAATTGTAACGTCAGGATTCCTCATTTCACACAAAAGCTGAAGTAATGAAAAGAATGATTTTTAAAAACTGGTAGAGGGCTCCACTTTCTACAGACCCCCTTAAGTACAAAATTCCACAGCACACAATCAAATTCACCAAAATCTCTACCAACACTCCATATTCAAGCCTATTTCATGGGATTACAAGTGCACTAAATACAGAAATACACACCTACACAAATCCATGCTCGCATACACACACGCACACACACACACACGCACACACTGCGTATAGCTTTTTGGACAAAATGACATTTTCAACATGTACTTTGACCTGTATAGAAAAGCGCACGATCATATTCAAATAGTTTAAAGCAACTATGTCACAAAGAAAGAAGCAAAGAAGCAAAAGTAAGCGAATACAGTTCGCACCAAGCTTTGGAAACCGTTGCAGTAGTGCGTTTGACTGCAAGCTATTGCTGTAATTTTTAAATAAATCTGTTGGAGTGTCATGATCGTACAACGTCTGCATATGTGTACACCACATAATCTAGGAAGACGGGTAATTGAAGCCACGCACTATATTCCTAGTGTAAACTACACGCCACCTTTCGTGTCATGAGATGGCAACATAGTGTGACAACTAAACTTCTATTGAGAAACTTACATTCTACTGGGATAAACTCAAAGCACATTGCTTGTCTATGTCAAAGGTTTCATAGACCCGAGAAGAATGTGTGCCTTCGAAGGGTGAGTCTCACAAACCTTTGAAGAACATGTTAATGTTGCATTTTACTGCAAAATCAAATGACGGCGTAAAAAAGTGTAATGAAGTAAATTTAGATTTTCATTTACTATACTATATATTTCCGTGAGGGGGTGAGGATGAAATGTGATGTAAGAAATGTGGAGAACATGTCAGGGTTGTATTATAAAGCAAAATATTTTGCTTAAAGAAAATTAGACATTTAGAGTAATTCAATACATTGAAACATGACATAGTAAATTAATAGATTAATTATTAAAAGTAAATAATAATTAATTATTTAATTATAAATTAATGCATTATTTCACTGCAACACATCAATTTCTTTAAGTGACACACCCACGCACACTACATTTAGATATATTTTGCTTAAAGAAAATGATGCTTATGCATCTAGACATTTAGCAATTCAGTAACATTTAATGTTTAAAAATGGTTAACTAATTATTTTTGTTTTTGCATTGACAATTTGTCCTTTTAAATATTTCTTTCAATGACAATTCACTTTTTTTTTGCCAGATTTTGGGATGAAATAAGATACATGTTCTTAACAGTTTTTGTGAGATTCACCATTAATGTTTTATCAGACTAAGTACAGTGCAACGGGGGGGATTTCACTGTGACCAAAGCCACAGAAGATTTTTATTTGCCATTTAATGCTTGATGCTTTAAATAAGATCTGCTACAGTATTTCATGTCAGAAACGTGGGACTCGATGGCAAGGTAGACAAACTGCTTCACAATTTTATGCGCAACATTCTATAAGGTAGATAAGCTACTAGCACCTTTAGTCTAAACCCAAGACATAGTGACCCTAGATTTCTTAAGCAACTATGAGATTAAAATCACATCAGTATTAGTATAAAATAAACGTATGCAACTTTGAATTTATTCTTTTTTTCTCATTAGATAAATATATATATATATATATTTTTTTTTATAATTTATCCTTTTTTTTAAACCTTGCTAATAATTTTATGGCAATTGTTCATGATTTCAAGTACCTCAGTTAGAATTATTAGGGTTTTGGAATACATAATTAATTTATGTTGCAAATGATATATTTTTTTTCAATCTTTATACAAACTGAGGAAGAATAAACAGACACACTGCTTCCATAAGTAACCTTCAAGGGGACTGTTATGGCTTCAAACATAATTTCCATTTCCTATTTGACATAGATTTGCTTTCTTAATTGGGGAATGGAGGACGGGCTTCCCTCGCACGTATCACACGGATCACATGGCAGGCGTTCGGGGTGGCCCGTCTGTGATCAGTTTCTCTCGTGTGGTGGATTTACAGTACGTAAAGGAAACTGATCTGAGATCTCACAACACAGAGCCACTCATTTAAGGTTGGAGAATGGAAGCCTAACAGTGCCTGCAAAGTGCAAGATAAGGAGGGAGGGGGAGGAGGGGTTAAAGTGCAATACCAGCATTTTTCTCAAACAGGCTTTAATCAGAAGCTTGGGAATCAGTATGTGGAATCAGGACCATTCAGACGTCTCGTTTGTTTTTGGACAGATGCACTCTCATTCAGAAACATCAGGATAAAGCCTGCAGTGACCATTCTGATTGTGCTCTTCAATGCTTCACACCACGTGCTTGTGCACCCAAAACACTCTCACTATTGCATACAGTAACTGAGGTCTTTAAGTGCATTCCACAAACATTGCTTGTACTCCTATCAAAAGTAAACTAAATGGGTGAATCTCGCAAAAACATGGACAAATTTTACCCTAAAATAAAAAAATACAAATAATAATAATAATTTTGCATAAACAAAAGTAATAATAAACATAGTTAAAATCGCAGTGTAACATTATCTTCCCGATTATTACGCACATTTGCCTACCAATTTCTTTTTACCGAAAGCGAAAAAAAAAAAAAATCATTACCGCAATACATATATATATATATATATATATATATATATATAATTTTCATTATTTATTTAAGCAGTACAAAAAAATACTACCATAATGTACAAAAACTAAACATTTCAAATAATATTTTTTATTATTATTATTTATTTATTTTTACAAAACAAAAATCCTGTTTTGACCATGGAATTTGTTTTGGGAAAAAGTGATTGAGACTCTTTCTCAAAATTCTGACCTTTTTATCTTACTTCTGAGTTTATATCTCATAGTTCGGATTTTGTTTCTCACAGTTCTTGGGGAAAAGAATCGCAAGATATTTAAAACACAGAAATGCAAGACATTAACTCGCTATTCTGGAAAAAAAAATTAAGTCAGAATTTGCAAGATTTAAACTTTTTTTTCACAATTCTGACATTTTTCTTCTGAATTGTGAGTTTATATCTCATAATTCTGACTTTTCAAAATTGTGAGAAAAAAAGTCAGAATTGCGACATAAAACATCATTTATTTTTTTTATTCTTTGGCAGAAACAGTCACCCATAGAATTGGGAAGAACAATGTGATTAACTGTCATAAAAATGATGTTCCACTGCACATAAAAATTTGTAATCCTAAAAGAACTTTATTTACTTTTAGCAAAAAATAATTTTTATTTGCTATTATTTTGATGTGAAATTATTCAGACAGTTTTTGTGAGATTCACCCAAATTTTCTTTTTTTTTCAGTTTGAGTCTTCAAACAGGACACATTTTTGCGTTTGCACTGGTTTCTATGTAAACATGCTCTAGATGGACATGTGTGTCATGCATCTTACATGACACCGTAATTAAAAGTTTATAAAAAAAACCCCATCTCTAAAACTTGTTTTTCATTCCTCTGCCTCTCGTCTTGCATTTTTAAACACAAAAACTTTTTTTTGTGAATGACCCCTTAAGTTTAAGCAAGGACTGATGACATCACAGAAGTCAAAGGGCATTCCTATGCTTTGAAGGATTAGATTTTTCCTGCCAACACATTTGTAGTCATTTATTATCATTGATTTGAATTCATCTAATCGTCTGCACTGTATACTCCTTCTACGTTAAGCACTACAAGCTGTTATTCCAATAAAAAACAACCAGACAAAATGAAAGCACATTGCACAACCAAATTTCAAAGCTGTTAAAGGTTTTAACAAAGACCTCCAGGTGAACTGCAGCAAACTACAAACTACTGCTAACAGCCCATTGGGATGTAGGATAGGGAGTTACGCAAGGCTACGAGCTTAGACCTCTCACGATTCTGAGCAAGAGACAGTAACCACAAAAAAACCACAAAAGCAAACTATTGCTAACAGTAGCACACTGTTACAACAGCCGTCAATCTTAATCCAACCCTCTGTTCAGCTGCCACTGACAAAACAATGCCAAACACCTAAACGATGACCAACATTTTTTGACGCACCTTGTTTGGAACTGATGGATGAAAATGAATTGCTTTGAATATATTCATACATGGATATAGATATTATATGTACACAGCAGAGTATAACCTTGATAAAATGTTAGCAGTAAATTAGCTCACCATGCTAATTGAATGAGTTCGATATTCTTTAAGAAAAAAAATCATTCAAACACATTATGAAATCACCGGACATATAATTCTGCTCTAAAATAAAGCCTCCATAAAATCCTATGTGTGTATATATTATATATATATATATATATATATATATATATATATATACACACACACCATATATAGCAACTGGGAGCTTGAATATTATTGACCCCTTTAGAGTGAACAACTCATTAAAATTAACTGTAAAAATGGAATGAAAAAACAACAGGAGTAATATATTTATATATCAGTATACACAAGAACACACATCATGTATATACTCAGCTTAAAAAACACAAAGATCAGTGTGAAATCAATACAAGAGCAAATCATTGTTTTCTGCTGTTTTTCATCCCCTTGTTCTGCCGTTCATCTTTCTGAGCTTGTTCTTCTGTGCTGTCCATCATTTCCATGATCGAATTGACGAAAGTTTTATCCGGAGAACTTCAGAAAGCATCCCTTCTGGTGTTGACAAAGTAAAAGCCATGTTACTCTGTGGCTGATGCTTTCTTAGTTTTGCCTCGTTTCTTTCTAGGGGGCTGTGTGTCTCTGGCTTGGGCTGGATTCCCACTGCCCACTGGGGCAGTGGGTGTGGTTGTGGTGTTGGTGATGGGGCTAGGCGTGGGGGTTTGGCTTTCTGGGGCGGGGCTTACAGTCTGTGGTGGAAGCAGAGCTGGAGCTGGGCTGAAGCTCTGAGTCTCAGCTGGAAAGGGGGCTGTCACCAGGTGGTGCTCTTTGGGCTTTCGTCCCCTCCTCTTCCCAGGCACTTTGTTTTTCATGTCCTTCTGTAAGCCATTGCTCTCTGGCTCTTTTTTCTTGTTGTTAGTCACCTCGTTGGTAGATGCCCGAAACCAGTTCTGTGCACATAAGGCCACATCAAGTTCAAAGAGGAACCGATAACCGACTATTAGTGAATTTGCATGAATTTTCAGCCTTAGAACATTTTAGAAGGAAACTATTCATCCAGAAACCCCTCAAAACAAAAATTCAAGTTAGCAAGGTTTTTGTGATGATACAAACATGTGTAGTGTGCAGGATTTATATTGTCAATATAGCTGTAATAAAATAATTTCTATATGCTGGCAGAGATTTTGTGACCTTTGTTAAAACAATAAATCCAACCTGCACATGCAGATTTATTAGTGGGTTAACCTAAGTATTCAACAGATTTTTTTTCAAAATCCAATCCCTCCAGTCAGTATTTAAAATCTATTCTAAAATATAGAAGTTCATTTCAAATGTCTTGGTTATTTTAGATCATTCTAAATTCAGAAAATAAATTCTGAAAATGTTGTGAAAATCAGATTACAAGCCTATAATAACTAAAACTACAATATATAAAAATCAAAAGAGTGTCTATAAAATAAAAACTAAGCTAAAATGTAATGTAAACTGTAAACATATGTAAACTTATGAACTAATGAATATATTATTCAAACAAATTAAAAGGAATCTGAAGATAATAAAATTTTACATTACAGTGTTTTTTTTTGGTTTTTTTTGCAAACCTGTTCAAACTTGTCTTGTTCATTCATATTGAACGTCTCAGGTTACGACTGTAACCTATGTTCCCTGAGAACAGGGAACGAGACACTACGTCAGAATGACGCTTTGGGGAACGCCTCAGGCGTGACAGGTGTCTGAAATCACTATCAAATCACGGCAATCATAATGACCGGCGACAGCCCGTGAATCATTAACGTGAATGATTAACGTGCGACCTGCAAGTATAAAAGGGAGCCTTGCAAACATGACAAACATCCTATCGTCTGAAGGGACTGTTGCAGGCAGGCCCCGAGGCATGGCAGGAAGACGTAGTGTCTCGTTCCCTGTTCTCAGGGAACATAGGTTACAGTCGTAACCTGAGACGTTCCCTTTCGAAAGGGAACTCTACACTATGTCAGAATGACGCTTTGGGGAACGATATACCAACGCCACCATGCTAAGAGGAGTGCCTGCCAAGCGGCAGTGACAACTGACAGAACTAGCAAATTCAAATGAAACGCTAGAACCACTCACCCTCAGGTCACACTGGGCTGTCAGTGACAGCACTCCCTACGGTCATAGCCCAAGCTATATGATACCACAGAAAAACCTCCATAAACATAGTTTTAGTGAAAGGTCTACCTGGGCCTGCTCAAGGGCCTAGGACCACACTTCAACTTCTTAGAAGGGGTCCCTTCTAGGGAATGTGGCTAGGGAACCTGAGGGAACCCCAGCCAGTCACTATTCAGGGGAACGTGCCACCTGAAATGCCACCAGGCAGGCCTGACCTGGTGTCACCATACAAGACACTATAGTCTGGCCACTTCCTGTCTGTCCGAAGACAGAGCCTCTGGACACTTGCCTTTAGGAAGGCATCCAACCCGAGGGACTGCGAAGCAGGCAGTGAACCACTCGGACCGGATCTCAGAGACGGGATATCCTGGAGAGTATGACTCAGCATAGTGCATTACAACCCTTGCCAGCGAGGGGAGTTTCTCTACTCGATCCACGGATCAACCCAGTGTTTGTGTTTCAAAACACTAAGGAGGCCTGTGAGGGCCTAAGGACTGATCTAACTGGGAGGCCTCATGAGAGGCCTACGACCGACTGATCAGACTCAGGAGACCACATACTCATACTGACCCTCAGTGAGGGGAGCATTAGATCTACCTGGTAGGCAACCAGGCTGTAGCAAGATAAAGAGGTTCCAGGAGGGAACCCGTAGCAGAGAATAAAAACTTGAGTCGAGCCAGGGCGCAAGCTCACCTTTGGTAGCTGCCTGATAAGGTCTGCTAAACTGAAAGTAAGCGGCCACTAGCTTACAAAACCCAGCACCACTGTGAAACTACTCAGGGAGACCTGGAGAGGCCTACTACCTGACAACCACAGTATGTGGGAGCTCACCATCAGAGAGGCCTGGTGCAGCCTACTATCTGATAACCATAAAACGTGAGAGCTCACTTTCAGAGAGGCCTGGAGAGGCCTACTACCTGAAAAACCATGCTCAGCGGAACACACAGTAAGTGGGAGCTAACCTTCCAAGGAGGCCTGGAGAGGCCTACTACATGATAACCACAGTATGTGGGAGCTCAACTTCAGGGAGGCCTAGTGAGGCCTACTACCTGATAACCACAGCGCATGGGAGTTCACTTACAGAGAGGCCTGGAGAGGCCTACTACATGACAACCACAAAACCTGGGAGCTCAACTTAAGGGAGGCCTAGTGAAGCCTACCACTGTACATAGGAGTTCGCTTACAGAGAGGCCTAGAGAGGCCTACTACCCATTACCAGAAAACCCACATTAAGTGGAAACTCAAAGTATGTTGGAACTCAACTCCAGGGAGGCCTGGTGAGGCCTACTACCAGAGAACCATGACATGAAGGAGCTTACTTTCAGGGAGGCCTGGAGAGGCCTACTACCTGAAAACCACAGCTGACAGTGGGCCAGACTGGCAGTCCAGTTGACTGTCTATGGGGCTTTGCCTTCAGGGAGGCCTTATGAGGCCTACTACCTGATAGTTCAACCTCAGGGCCACTTAGTACCACAGTATGAGGGATTCAGCCCTCAGGGAGGCCTAGTAAAGCCTACTACCTGATCTCCACAAAAAATGTGGGAGCCCATCTTCAGGGAGGCCTGAAGAGGCCTACTTCCTGAAACGGTCTAATCAGCTGGATGTGTACTGCTGCTGGGGACTCGCCTAACAGGGAGGCCCGGTCGAGCCTACTAGCTGATAGCGAGTCTTTCTGCTACTTTAATGAACACTGCTGGAACCATACTAATAAAAAACTTTCCTAAAGTTTTGACCTAGTGTATGCTCCACAATGTTGTGACCCACCTCCGAGGAGGCCTGTTAAGACCTACTACTCGGTAGTGAGTCTTCTGCCCAAACTACCAGGGCCAACCACCAAAGGTGAGCTGGCCTAGGAGCCCTATCTTAGGGGTTACCCAGTCAAGGAGGCCTGCTGGGGCCTACTACCTAACTGTGCAGCCTTCAAGGCAGAAAAACTGTTACTACAGCGCTTACAGCATCCTGGTACCTAATCACATTGCCAAAGGCAGTGTACTCAGCAAAAAGCAATACCCTCATAGCAGGGGAGTACAACATACGCCACTCTGCCTAGTGGAGGCCCCATTTTAAGGGCCTACCTACTAAATGCAAGGGCATCAGCTCATGGCAATGCTCTGGCTTCAAGGGAGCGGAGTTCAAATACCGGAATGAAATGTAGTTAGAACTCCCTGCTCAACCGGAGCCATCATGGTGTGAGGTAGATAATACAGAGCTGAGAATGGATTACTCAAAACTACCCTGCGTTAGCGGGGGAGTAACACCATATGCCCCTGAAATGTTAGACAGGGAGCGGGCCTGCAAGTGGCTCCAAAGGGTGACAGGGATTTGTCCTGTGCCCAGCCTGGGGGAGCGGAGCTTGCTTGCAAGCCAACCAACTTTCACCCATCGTCCGAGCGGTTCAGCTCAACGGGCTGAGTGGAGCCAGCTCTAGAGGCCTAAAAACAAGTAGCTCTGTTCGGCAGGGTCTGGCAAACTATCACATCGCAGAGCGAAAGACAGCCTGACCCGCCTGAAGGATCATACCTCAACTACCACCCTGCATTACTCTATCACCCCTGAATGCAGTGAAAGGGGCGGGCTTTGGCCAACAACTCCCATTTAAGGGAGGAGGCTGAAATCTCGGGGAGGAAGCCTACACATAATAAAATGCGGCAGCTATACTTAGCAAAACGCCTCCAACATCCCAAACATAGCCTAGGCCAGCTACAGAGGCGGCCCGGGTTAGGGCCGACCTACAAGCATAGATCTACCTGAGGGCTCGGAGGAGCCACAGCCTACTTGATTGAGAGGCTGTGAAACACTCAACCTACTGCCAGGGGAGCGAAGTACTCAGGATACCAATGTCACAAACCGAAAGGTAGGACATAAGATCTATCTGAAGCGCCAGCGTCAGTCTAAACCTAAAGTAAAAAAGTTTTTTTTTTTTTTAGGAAGACCAACTACTCTACCCCTAGGCGGCTTAAAGCCCTGAGGCTAACATAGAAATGAGTGGTGGCCCACCACGCATAAAAATGTCATGACAGGAAGGCCATCACCTACTCACACGGGAGTCAAATCTTTTTTTGAGCTTCTCCCTAAATCGTTCTAGCCACAAGCTGGGGGGGGGGGCTTCAGGGCCCTGAAGTTCCAATACTTTACCTCATTGCTCCTCTAAGAATGACTCCCTAGGTCTATACAGGGAACAAGGTCTGTAGATAAATACAAATCAGTGTTAGTATACACACAGAAATTATATTAAAAACCAACCAGTTCACCTGCGGCGTGCAGAGTGAAGACTCGCCAGAGAGTTCTCTATGAACCTGGGGGCCATCACTTTACATGCCTGAAAGAGGCGCTCTCACCAACCAAGCCGAGGCGGGCCATCAGAACCTTGTTCTCATCCTAGACCCAGCCCCAGGCCTGGTGTAAGGAACGCCTGGGGAGTCGGGAAAAAGAGGAGAGGGCTAGGACAGTAACAGCCCTCCAGGAGATGATCCATCACTAACGCTGTGATCGTTTGTACTGGATCACCTCCCTCAGATCCTTCTTTTTCCTGCGGGAGTCACGCCTCCTCTGTGACCTGCTCCTACATGGAGGGGGTGCACGAGAGGCGACACTAGCTCTCTGGCCCTGTCTACGGCCCTCAGGTCGTGAAGGGCCAGGCTCTCCCGCCTGTCTGGGCTCGGATCCGGATCTCAGCGGTATACAGGTCTTAAACGCCGCTGAGCGTGCCTTCGCCTCCCTGAACTTTCCAACCACCGCCTCCACGGAGGTGCCAAAAAGTTCAGAGGGCGAAACCGGTGCATCAAGGAGAAAGGCCTTCTCTTTCTCCCCGATGCCAGCCAGGTTCAACCACAGATGCCTCTCCGTGGCCACCATTGCCGCCATCAATCGACCGATCGAAGCGGCAGTCTGTTTAGTGGCCCGGAGAGCAAGATCTGTGGTGCGGCGCAGCTCAGCCACCGCCTCAGGGGACAGCCCTGCCCCCTGGTCGAGATCCCCCAGCAGGTCGGCCTGGTACGCCTGCAACACCGCCATAGTGTGCAGGGCAGCACCGGCCTGACCCGCTGCCGTGTATGCTCTGCCATTCAAACGCGCTGTGGTCTTGAGTGGTTTGGATGGCAGGGCTGGAGCACTCAGTGTCGACGCCCGCCCAGACACGAGATGGTTCGCAAACGTCTCGTCAATGGGCGGCATCGACACATACCCATACTCGCCGATCCCCTCAACATCAGCGAAACTAGCCCGCTGATGTCGGTGGATCCGAGCAGAGTATGGGTTCTTCCATGCCCTCTCGATCTCAGTATGGAGATCAGGAAGAAATGGAAGGCTCGCCTGAGCTGGTGGTCTATGGCCGGGGAGAAATCGATCGTCCAGCCTGCCACGAACAACTTCTCCCCTAACGCGCCGCCATGGCAGTTGCAACCTGTCAGTGGCGCGTTCCATTACATCCAGCAGCTCAGCATACACGGGGCAGGGTGGCTGAGAGGGTTCAGGGTCCACCTGAATGACCTCCTCCTCATCCATCACCTGCCCGTCCTGAAGAGCATCTGTTGCAGGAACAGTAGGAGAAAAATCCTCTTCGTCATCCACCTGCAACTCACCCTCGTCATCCGCCGAATCATCTGAGAGGTTAACACCCCTCTCAAGACGATCGGCGAGATCCCTCTGGGAACCCCATGACGCGAGTCGCCGCTCTGCCTCAGCGCGAGCGGGACCTGAGCCACGAGGTACAGATGGTGAGCCCTCCTCACTCGAGAAGAAGGCTAGACGAGAGCGGAGCGTTTTCAAAGCAAAACGCTCACAGTTTGCACAGACAGCTCCCTCAAGAGCCGCCTGTGCATGCTCTTTGCCCAGACAGAGAACGCACAGTTCGTGTGAATCACCCGGCGTCAAATACCTTGGGCACGGATCCGCACACTTCCTGAAGCTTTCAGCCTTCTCCGTGCGTTTCATTTTCTTTGCCGACTTTTCCAACGATATCAAACAGACAGTCCCTGAAGACGAAAAGATGTTTGTCATGTTTGCAAGGCTCCCTTTTATACTTGCAGGTCGCACGTTAATCATTCACGTTAATGATTCACGGGCTGTCGCCGGTCATTATGATTGCCGTGATTTGATAGTGATTTCAGACACCTGTCACGCCTGAGGCGTTCCCCAAAGCGTCATTCTGACGTAGTGTAGAGTTCCCTTTCGAAAGGGAACTTGTTGTAAACAGGCCTTAAAGGGATAGTTCACCCAAAAATGAAAATTATGTCATTATTAACAAATTAGTAACCCTCATGTCGTTCCAAACCAGTGAGATCTCCGTTTATCTTCGGAACACAGTTTAAGATATTTTAGATTTAGTCCGAGAGCTCTCAGTCCCTCCATTGAAACTGTGTGTACGGTATATTGTTCATGTCCAGAAAGGTAAGAAAAACATCATCAAAGTAGTCCATGTGACATCAGAGGGTCAGTTAGAATTTTTTGAACCATCGAAAATACATTTTGGTCCAAAAATAGCAAAAACTACGACTTTATTCAGCATTGTCTTCTCTTCCGGGTCTGTTGTGAGAGAGTTCAAAACAAAGCAGTTTGTGATATCCGGTTCGCGAACGAATCATTCGATGTAACCGGATCTTTTTGAACCAGTTCACCAAATCGAACTGAATCGTTTTAAACGGTTCGCATCTCCAATACGCATTAATCCACAAATGACTTAAGCTGTTAACTTGTTTAATGTGGCTGACACTCCCTCTGAGTTAAAACAAACCAATATCCCGGAGTAATTCATTTACTCAAACAGTACACTGACTGAACTGCTGTGAAGAGAGAACTGAAGATGAACACCGAGCCGAGCCAGATAATGACTCGTTCATGAGTCAAGAACCGGTTGCATCGGGTTTCGGATCACCAGTAGTTCTTTCTGACAGTTCGATTCAATAAACCAGTTGAAGAAAACGGTTCACCGGTTCTTTTGCGCTCGACGTAATGGCGTCATTGGCGATGATTGCAAGCCTTCGGTTTACCTGCGCTCATAACATTAGCACAGAATCAGTTCAGAATCAATCACCAAAAGAATCAGTTCGGTTCAGATGCTCTTTGTGTCAGTCTGCTTCATGCTGTATCACACATGCACAGTATCATCAGCTCCTCGGTTCTCGAATCAGACACGTCTGACAGAAACGGTTCTTGACTTGAGAACGAGTCATTATCTGGCTCGGCTCGGTGTTCATCTTCAGTTCTCTCTTCACAGCAGTTCAGTCAGTGTACTGTTTGAGTAAATGAATTACTCCGGGATATTGGTTTGTTTGAACTCAGAGGGAGTGTCAGCCACATTAAAAAAGTTAACAGCTTAAGTCATTTGCGGAATAATGCATTTTGGAGACGCGAACCGTTTACAACGATTCAGTTCGATTTGGTGAATTGGTTCAAAAAGATCCGGTTACATCGAAATGATTCGTTCACGAACCGGATATGACAAACTGCTTCGTTTTGACAGTCTTACAACAGACACGGAAGAGAAGACAATGCTAAATAAAGTCATAGTTTTTGCTATTTTTCGACCAAAATGTATTTTCGATGCTTCAAAAAATTCTAACTGACCCTCTGATGTCACATGGACTACTTTGATGATGTTTTTCTTACCTTCCTGGACATGGACAGTAGACCGTACACACAGCTTCAATGGAGGGACTGAGAGCTCTCGGACTGAATCTAAAATATCTTAAACTGTGTTCCAAAAATAAACGGCGGTCTTACGAGTTTGGAACAACATGAGGGTAAGTTATTAATGACATAATTTTGCAAATTGGGCGAACTAACCCTTTAAAGAGATGGTTCACCCAAACTGAAAATACTGTTAACAGCCATAGCATTTTTCCATACTATGGAAGTCAGTGCCTACTTTCAATTGTTTGGTTACCAACATTCTTCAAAGTATCTTCTTTTGTGAAGAAAAAAGAAAACAGGGTAATGATTTTCCTTTTTGGGTGGACTATTCCTTTAACAGTCAGCATTTCTTGATTAGTGGTTGGCCGATATTAGTTATTTTATTAAATATCGGCATTGGCCGATAAGTTTTTTTCTGCTTGGCTGATGTGTTCAAGGCGGGACTTTTATTTTGATGTCGCTGAGAGCGGCAGCGCCTGAATAACAACTCTGTCTTGTTTACTGTCGTCGTTAACAGTTCTGTCTAATATGGATAGAAGTCTGTCTAATAATCGGTTCAACAAAGGAATTAATGTATATAAAAATAATTATAACGATTGCTTTTATATTATTAGTAATAGAATGGAAAACATTATAATACTTTCTTGTTGTCCGTCAGCATTAACCCATGCTTTATTTGAAAAATATGATTCCCAATACATACAAACTTCCCAGAATACTGAGTGCCCTGTTGGTTACAGTGTTTACTCCCTTTTTAATTATATATTATTAAATATTTATGTATTTGTGGAAAATAATTTGTCATCTAAAGTATAAGTATGTTTATTTTACATATTTATTTTTTTATCCATTGTCAAATGATTTCAAATTTCTTAAATATTACTTAAAAAATAATAATAATTATTATATCGGCTTCATATGATCTATCAGCCCCCCCCCCCATTTTCCAAAAAATCGGCATCGGCTGTTAAAAAAAAAAAAAAAACAATATCGGTTGACCACTAATCTTAATACTAGAAGACTATGAAGGTAGGCCTGTCACAATAACAACTTTTTGTTGTGGGATATATTGCCCCAGAAATAATTGCGATAAATAATATTATTGCCATTTTAAGACCATTTTATGCCACTGAATATATAATCATATATTTAATATATATTCAATATATATTAAAAGCATAATAATGCAAGAAGGCCAACACACTTACAAAGGACAACAAACTTTTAATTCTTAAGAATGTTAAGATCATGGAAATTAATTATCAAAATATTAGACACCTTAATATCTGCACTAAAGATATTATAAAGATATTGCACTTAACTTTTTTTTTTATTTTGCATTTTTTTTTTATTTGAACTAGTACGACTACACCATGTTGTGTACGAGAAGACACTGGCATAATTGGAATGCAAAAAAAATGGTGACAATTTTTATATAATTATAAATAAAATGGGCAATATATTGTATGACCAAAAGTTAATGAGGTCAAGAACATACATTGTGCGACAAGTTGATATATTGCGACAGGCCTATATGAAGGGCAAATGTTCCGCTTATTTTGTTAAGCACACAGAAATACAGGTTTTTTAATGAGTGTTTGTTTTACCTGAGAGTGTGTCTTGCTGATATGGTACTTCACGCCGCTCTCAGAGTTAAACTCCTTCTTACAGAGCAAACAAGTGTACTTCCCTACATCGCCCCCTCCCTGTGTGGAGATTAATAACGACAGTGAAGCTGATACAGTATCAGCAATATTTAAGATCAAACGTACACTGTATACAGCTCATACAGTTGTTTACATTATTTATAATTAATTAACAACTAAGGCAAAGCACACAGGGGACTTGTTATACTGTACCTTGTTACAGCTTGCCAAGTGTGCTTTAAGTCCAGATACACTTGAGTAGATAGCCTCACAGGTCTGTTATGAAATAAAGAGAACAATTTTCAAGAGCTTTTCAGTTTCTCTAGCAAATCTAAATTATTTCAGTAACGAAGTTGATTTGAACGGGTGTATCTTGTAGTGTTTGCTCTTGAATGAACTGATCGTTAAAAGTACTAAATTGAAGGAAGATAACAATACTGTGTTTCAGTGATTGATTCAAATGTTCTCAGTATATATTATGATAATCTTATGTTGATATTTTGTGGAAGAAAATATGTGCAATTGTGATGAAAGCATGAGATCAGGGTTTTGAAAGAATGACTAGTGATGCTACAAGTGTGGATCAGTATGATTTTTTTGTGCTAAGAGTTTTGAAAACATACACCTTGCTTGTGAAAATAAAACCAAAGCAGATAAAAAAAAAAAAAAAAAAAACTGTAAGTTCAGAATATGTCTTTGAGCACTAGAAGCTGTTAAAGTCAGTGTTCAGTCAGAAAAATAAGGCGAATTCTTACACAATTGGGGCAGCAGATAAATCCTTTTTCCTTCACCTCATTCTTCCAGCTGTTCACAGTTTCTGGGCTAAAGTTGGGAAGGCCTGGTCGTGTATAGTTGAGCTATAAAAAAGAAAGTTTGTACACAGCTATTAAAAAATGAGTTAAATGTGTATACAAGTATTAACTACTTAAAATTGAGAAAGAAACTAGATTTTTAAGCAGCACGATAATAGTTTGGCAAAAAGTAGCAGAACAAAGAGACAAAATGTTTCAACGAAATAGCGCCTCTGTCAAATGATAAAGTAAATATTTAAAATGACATTTTTCTTTTTATCACTATAATTTTTCTAGGACTGTCAAATGAATAAAATTAGAAGCACATCTATTAGAATCATAATTGTGTTAGAAAGAGTAAAGCATTAAATAGACATACTTTTTTTTTTAAATGAATACTGAAACTTGAAATTATGTTTTTAATTAAATGAGTCATTGTTTCACTGAGTGAGTCATTCATTCATTCAACTGATAAAGTTTTTCCATAATTAATCACATTAAATTGACACATTAAATCAACAGCCCTAATA